>NC_048274.1:15884169-16099169 GCF_009762535.1 Notolabrus celidotus | reverse complement strand
TTTGTATAGCTGTCTCACAGGATAAATAGAAATATTGCTGTGGCAACACGACCAACAACAAGCGCAGTGTCTGTTTAGATCTGCAAAGTGTGGGTGTAAGGTTGATGTAGCGCACAATACACCACATCACACAGTCCCAATGTTGCAAAAAGAGAATCTCTATCGATTCTTGTTCTCTGCTTTTTATGCTCTTGTGCCTCTTTCAGAAATAGCTCATTCTTTGTCAATTTGATAGTGTGGAGACCTGAGTCAAAACTCAGGGCTTGATGATCGCAGCCTTGTTGAAAGATATCTGTGATACGGACAGGAAAGGGATGAATAAGTCACAAGGCATTAGAGAAGGAAATCTGAGGGAAACCAGGTTTGGCGTTTCCAAAAACCAAGGTCTTCCTCTGTGACAAAAGAACAGCAAAAAACCAAGGTCTTCCTCTGTGACAAAAGAACAGCATGATGCTAAAACAGATATTGTTTTGGAGGTAGTGGCATGATTATTGGCTTCTGACTGGATTTCAGGAGTTATTGCTTTTTAGGCATTTACAGACACTGTAAAATGCAACACCATTTCACAAAATGTTGTCATAAAGCAGCATCTAATATACAATATAGTGGCAAATGCTCTCAGCTATCACTATTAAAGTTACCAACTCAAAAAGCTTCAGAATAAATACATTCCTGTACAAATGTTTTGCCAATAATAAGCGAGTGGAAATCTTCCAGATCATTTGTGTTTTACCTCCATGATATGTTGCCTCCTATAACTTTTTCTGTTTCTGTTTTCTGTTTACGGGCTATACCTTAGGCTGCTGCTCGCTGTGGGTGTACTGTGAAATCACGACAAGATAAGAGTCATTGTCCCAAAGAAAGTTGCAGTTACAGTGGAAGCTTATGAGTACTATCAAAAATGAGTTCCAAGTGATTTCCTCGATTTCAGTTCAATTCAAAATGATCCTCTCAAATTCATCACAGTACACTCAAAAAAACACCATGGCTGTCTGTTCTATCAATATAAGCACAGCATGTAGCTTCTATTGTATTAATTCATGTTTAGTGGTTGAACATTTTTAAATCATGTAGTTTTAACGTGAAATGCAAAATCCCTAGAACTACAAGATTGCTTTATGTCAACACAACCTAAAGGGCTTAAGTAGGAATCCCATCTGCAATACCTCTCCAGAGCAGAAGGTTGAAGCAACGTGCGACAGCTATGGTGGAGAAATGTCTTAATCAGTAAGCACTTATTTTAAAGGATACCAAGTCAAGACCCATATTTGTTGTTTGTCATTGTTGACCTTCTCTGGGGAATAGAGTTCTATCCCAACAAACCCAGTCTGTTTTCTGGTCTTTTTCCAAACTTGACACCAACTGGGGGTTAACTACATTGGCTATTTTAAACTGCTAAATGTAAACATTCCTGATATGTCAAAAATATTTATATTGTTTTCATTTTGATTTTGATTTTGTTTCTTTTAATGTAAATTTGTGTATGTATATATCTGTGCGATGTCCTTGAGTGCAGAGAAAGGCGCCTTTAAATAAAATGTATTATTATTGTTATTATTATTATTATTGAAAATGTCTTATTTTCTCAATAATTCCTACTAAGAGTTTATTTTCACATGGTAAAAAGGTTTGTCTCACAGTTCAAATCATTTCTGATGATTGAACATACAGGACAGCGGTGCAGTGGGTAGCGCTGTTGCCTCAAAGTTAGAATGTTCCGGGTTCGAGTCAGGTGCCTTTCTGTGTGGAGTTTGCATGTTCTCCTTGTGCATGCGTGGGTTTTCTCCGGGTCCTCCGGCTTCCTCCCATAGTCCAAAATCATGCTAACCAGGTTAATTGGTCGCTCTAAATTGCCCGTAGGTGTGTGTGTGCGTGAATAGTTGTCTGCCTTCCGCCTGAAGTCAGCTGCAACCTGCAATAATAGATGGATTGAACTTACTTTAGTTTTGTTCAGTCAGCATTATTAATTAGTGTTATTGTACCATTCAAAATTAAGTTGGACCCAAACATTGCAAATAAGTAATGGTAACGTCAATACTTTATGTTCACTCAACATGTTTACAATTAGTTGGTTCAAACATAGTGTGTCTCGCTAAATGAAAGCATTTTAATTATGTGGAAATTCTTTCTATAATTTTATAACGTTCTTCCAACAAATTATTTCTTTGAGTGTACAAGGTAATCTTCTCAAACTTGATTCAGTTCACCTACCACTCTTTACCAACAGTCAAGCTGTGGCAGCAGATTCCCTTACCAGCGTGGTGAAGCTGAGTTCTTACATCCAGAGATGTTGTCCATGGGTTTGGCCCAACATCTTGTCACCTGTTGTGTGTGCTGTCTCTTAACACGCCACGAAGGAAAAACAAAACAAAAAACAGTCTCTTCTTTTAAATTTCAATGGTATAAAAACAACAACAACAACAACAACAACAACAAAAACAAAAAAGCAGCATTTAACTCAAATACAACCTTCTTTGAGCAGCAAAATGTGGTATCATTTTTAGGTCTAGATCAACTCTTATCAGAACATTTGGTCACTGATGTTCTCTGCTATCGATTCTCCGTTCACTCTCGCTCGCTCGCCTCGCTCTGCCGCACTACGTGTTAAAGGCAAAAGCTGGCCGCCAGCATTAACATCTGGCCTGCAAGATTATTTTGACAGTGACTTTTATATATTTATTATTTGTGAACAACAAGGCCATGACAGTCAGTGACAGATAGAAGCATTCACACCATGGAACAGGGCGTGAGCAGCAATGCACACGGTGAACAACACCTGCTGCTGAAACAAAATCTGTGTGTCAGTGAATGGCCTGCGAGCACCCAACATGCTTTTAGGGATGCACTTGCCCCTTTGTGTTGAGTTGTGGGGCCTGGCACCAGGATCTTTTTGCTGTGGTTACAGGTTGCTGTCAGTGCTTCAATGTTGTGCTTTTGTGCCTTTTTCTGGAGCATCAATTTAAAGGAGCCATGACCCGGCTTGTGGTTCCATCTTACAGCTACACCCTCATTGCAGGTAACACAGCAGCTTTGCATTCATGAAACCAGGTAAGATGAACACATACAGTAGTTCTCTTTCTATTCTTCTTTGTTCTCTTGATAGAGACTTTTTTGTAAGACCCCTTCGAAAAACGAGATGGCACATCTCAAGGGTTATTCCAGATAAAGAATTGCAATATTTTCCTTCCTTGCTAGCATGCTGAAATGTAAATGTAAATTCACTCTTCACAAGATGTCATGTCCAATGTGAAATGGGATTAAAATTCTCACAATGTGGTTGACCTGTGCTTTTAAACTACTACAACAAAATGGTGGAAGGAAATGACCTAAAGAGGCGAGAAATGCAAAGCTGGCCTGTGGTGTGGTAGACATGGCTGCTGCCTTTCAATGCAAGGGTCCTGGGTTTGAATCCTGTCACGGACTGTCCATGAGAGATGGAAATTAAAAACTTACCTCACACTGGAGTTTAAACTGTGCTTTTGAAATACAATATCCGAATGGTGGAATGACATCACAAAAGTAAGCTCATTCAAGCACCCCTGTGGTTTTGAGGCTACCCTGCTATCTTACAATCTGATGGTTCAAATCCCACTTTGGGCTTCCAATGTGAGATGGAAAGGAAACAATTTCCTTACAATGTGGTTGTGCTGTGCTTTTAAACTACTACAACAAAATGGTGAAATTAACTGACCAAAAAAAAGCATGCACTACCAAGCAGCTCTGTGGTGTGGTGGACAGGGCTGCTGTCTTACAGTCTGATGGATCTGTGTTCAAGTCCAGTGTAGGGAAAGTAGAAGGTTGATGCAGGGTCAGTACAAGGTAGAGGCAGAGAAAGTGGAAGGATGAAGTAGGACAAAGTACAATGAATTTAATAAAGCAATGAAAATCCCCATAACAAGGAGACAAAGCAATGAGAAAAGTATAGCACTAAAACAGACCCATGGTATAAGGGGGTGTACTCAGGAGGAGGAGGGGACGCAGCTGAGTAATAGAAACAGGAAATGACTACAAGCATTCAGGTTCCGTGCAATCAGAAAGACAAAGTGTTGTACCTACCCTTTCCATTTCGTGAAATGTTGTGTTTCCTGTAATGTTGTCGTGTTTTGACCTTCAGGGCCACCGTAACCCTGACTATAAGACTAGCCCACTTTTTTTACATGCATTTCAAGGGGAAAACACCCTGCCTTATGTTCTGACCAATATGGTTATTTGTATTTGATATTTTGCCAACTGAACATTTAAACAATGGCATCTATGCCGTACAGCTGTGCGTAGACATGATTAAAAGCCGCACATACCGGTAAATGTAAAACCTGGATATAAATATCTTTACACAGTCTGCCCTCTCGCAACAAATTTACCCAGATATTTCCTAGTACATCCTCACATCAACTCACATCTTGTTGCAGAAATTTTTACCAGGGTTCTGGCTGAAAAAGCTCAGGTTATAGTCAAATTGAAAATGGTCTGTATGCATTCACACATACTCTCCACCCATAAAGTTACAGTAAGTTTCAGGAGTGTTGTGCATGTGTGAATACAGCTGTATTAAACCATGAGAAGTTCCATTGTAAATTTAATTTTAAATGTTATTGTAAACAAACAACAGAACCCCCAAACACACAGACACACACACACACACACACACAGGAACCACCACCATCAAATTAAAGGCTTCTGTCCTGAAAGATATCCCAGTTAACTACACTCACCTTGATCCTAACCCAAAGCATATACCCATCCATGTCTGACTAAAAGCCAGTGAAAGACAGGGTGGATACATTGCAGCTCATTCTAATTGGAGTGAGCCTGTCAGTCTGTGTTGTTTAGTGATCCATGGATGGACCCTTTCCTCCAGTTAGAGGTAGCCGGGCTTGAGTGACACCTCCACGTTAGTGAAGGTGCACAACCTCAATCTGATCAGCCTCTTTAACTGTTGGAGCATGGCTCCTCCGGTAGACTTCCCAACTTCCAGCCTGCCTCATTCCAATTCTGAGGCCAGAAATAACTGTCAGTGTTGGCCCAACTAGTCTCCAGGAATCCAAGCTCCTCTGTCCATCGCAGAGGGGCCGACGTTCTTTATGTGAGTAATGGGAGAATGTGTAAGGCTTTTTCTCCCATCCATCCCGTGTATTGTTTGACTTCCCTGCCCCAACAATGTAAACGCTGGGAGTCAAGGTTCACCGAGGTCATGTGTGGAATTTATTGACCCAGAGAAAGAAGTAGAAAAAAGTAGAAGGAATATACTGAATTTTAAATCAAGTGAAACTGAGACAAACATCTCGGTTTGCAAACAAGTAGTTTTCTCTTAGAAACAGCCTGTCACATGATAACAACACTGAGCTGCTGATGGGTTTTCATTCTGGCTCTGTATGTTGAGCAGCGCATAATGATTCGATTCAAATGTTATGATTGGAAGGATGGGAAAAAAAAATCAGCAATCTTCGGTAATTGTTCCCCGGAATGAAATTGATTCACACCCAACCGAGCATGAAATAACATTGGCAGATGACACTGCTGTTACTGTGCCTGAAACACAACACGGTTCTAATAGGAATAATCAGCACCTTCTTGCAGAGCAGAGGCACACACACAAATCCATATCTTTAGCAGATTAGTTGATGCAAACTGTTTTACCAGGTTAGGTTGGTTTAGTATGGATGAATCCCTGAATGAACCTACAAGAAATATGCTGCAAAAAAACAACAACAAAACAAAAATCACCTGAAAGATGAGTCACAAGAAATCTGGACAATCTCCAAACCATGTAGCTTCATATATATGGAGCTGGAGGGACCTATGGTGCCTGGGGACTAATACATGAATACCCATACTACTAAGATAGAAGTATGAATAACTGTCATGAGGACATCACACCAAGGTTAACAAAGTTACGTATTTATTTATTGGCAAATTGAACTGCTAACTTGCACATCAAACATTTCCAGACAATGAGTGGTTCCTGTGGCTTTCCAGATGTTAACTTTTTTTTACCTGGGGCTTGTTTATTGCTTGACTCTGCTGTATTAGCATTGCATGCAGATGGCTTAAGGCCATATTCTAAGTGATTTTATATGATTCATGGAGTATTACTTTAACCCTCCTGTTATGTTGAGGATCAAATTGACCCATTTTAAAGTTAAAAAATCTAGTATTTAAGTATTTTTAGTATTAATATTTCTATTAATTATTTTTTCGCTATGAAACTTTTTCACCTTGGCTTAATTAGCATGAACAACATATAAATTGAAAAAGGTTCATCTCACACATTTGCAACCCCCCCTGCATGTTTATATTACATAGATACTGTTTGTGGGTCAACTTGACCCGACAAAGTGGAGTCTAAAAGGGATCAGAAGTGTCAAATACTAAATGTTTCTTTGCAGCTATGTGACATATTTCACCCCAACCACTATCCAATGTACATAAAACAAGTCTTAAAATGAAGTCATCCTCACTGAACCATGATATGTGAGAATCAAAGAACACCAATGCACTAAATATTGATTCAAATAGTTAGTAATTGAGTTTATGATGAGATTTAAAAAATGTTTACGGGGATTTTTTGGGGTTCTGACAATTTTTAATTATCGAATATGCCTCGGGTCAAGTTGAGCCATGTTGCTGTCCCTAAGAAACGAAGATAACAGGAGGATTAAAGTCAATACTAAAGAACATTTTAGTAAAGTTTCAATACTTGCATTCTTTTTTTTCTTACTAAATGACAATAAATAAAGACTGGCAAAACAATGTTTCTATGCTAGAAGTCCATTTAATATTCTTCATTTACAGCTCCTCATGATGCTGAACAAGATGTGCGGCCAAAGTGCATCATTTGTATTAATATTGTACTAGCAACTTATTTGCTTGTGGACAAGTGGGTAAGAAAATGCATGGATGGATGGATGAGGAATGGCCTAAAGCAGTAACACAAAAGATATGAGCACTACTCATAATGCATATATGAATACTTACAGCTTTGCCAGTTGTATCCATGAATTTCAGCTTTTCTGACTTATGGTTATTGCATTTAGAAATTATGCTGCAGAGTTTGGCCCAGGGCAGTGGGTACCTCCATGGGTTTCTGAAAACACTCCCCACTCTGCTGCTCAGCACTGTTAGCCTGTATTGCACTCTGGAGGCTCAGAGCTGATCAGTAAACAGACTGACCTGATTCTGATGCCTTGCCTCCAGCCATTCAGTCCACAATCGTTGAGCACAGAGATCGTCTCATGAACAGACAGACAGTATGTGGTCTTGGTATTTAGCTGGCCACTCCCCTCCATTTTCCTTCCCTCCAACCAACCACCAAAGCAAAGATGAATGTTGATTTGACCGAGACTACAAGCTGGTGTACATTAGGCAAGCAAAGATTACTATATCACTGCAGTTAAATCAATAGACCCATTTGGCTTTCTCTAAGAGTAGAATAGTGAGCAGAGTTATTTATACAAATAGACCTGTATCTAGATAATCATGCTACATGGTCTTATTTGAACAATATGTCAATACCTTTTAGGAATGTTACTATCATATGATCTCTAATATATCAGTTGTAAATGGTGTAGAGTGACAAAGACTGAAAATTAGCTTTAAACTGTGCAGGCTTGAATTAATCTTTAATTAAAATGTGTCTAATTCTATCAACTACTAAAAGTGCAGTGAATATGTCAATAGTACCAGGTACTGAGGTTATAATTTGAACAAATAAAGATCTATATCAACATTAATATATTATGATACATGGAATAGTAGTAAAAATGCACCTGAATCAGGGATTATGGGCCTTTCTGATCCTGATGAAGAAAGCACTGTGGTGACATCTGTACATATAAGCAACACACAAATATAAATGTATTCAAACAAACCAATGTAGAAGCAATCAACCGTTCACAATATGATGGAATCTGATCTGATCAGATACGATCCGATACAAAACAATGTGGTGCACAGTACAATTCGAAACAACACGATACGGTAGAGGGTATACAGTATGACAGGGGTTCCCAAACTTTTCCGCCTGCGACCCCCAAAATATAGATGCCAAAGAGTCGCGACCCCCACTGTCCCTCAAAGTGATTTAATGTGGCTTCATTTAGATAGTCGGCAGAAAATCAGCCTACCTACATGAGCATGTGTCTGTGTTTCCTGTGCCGTAACCTACTGCTACTGATGCTTTTGATAATTAACTGTTCACCAACCCCAAACTTAGGAGTCATCTGGCAAAAAGAGAGGCAGAAAACTCATTACATTTTCTATTTTAAAGGTTTTCTTTCAAGCTTAGCTCCTATTTTTGTCGATATTATTTACTGTAATAGGTACAATTTACTATTTTTGGATAACTTTAAAAAAAAACAAGCATTCTTGAAGACATCGCATGACCCCCCGTTTGTGTCTCGCGATCCCCCAGGGGGTCCCGACCCACACTTTGAGAACCCCTGCAGTATGATAACATACAATATGATACGATACATCAGAGTATGATACATTAAATATGATACGACACAGTATGATATATGCTAAATGATACAATGAAATTATACAATAAGATGCAATACATTTATCATCCACATGAGATTGTTTTCTTGGAATTGTGACGTGGACATTTACCTGCCTCCACAGTATTTTGCATATTGTATCAGATGCAAAAATACCAAAAAAAATGTTTATCAAGACCATTTTCAGGATATGTGGTAACATTTTTTGAGTGGAGGCACTGCCACATGGGAATTTAGATTTCCATTCCCTTTACTTCCCATTTTCCCCACTGTACATGAATGCAGCATTTCCTTTACAGTTACAGAAACCAGTTTGTGTGAAACCAACCCTTAGTTCTACTGAATGAAACAATGTCACAGTTTCAATTAGACATGCATTACTGTGAGAGCATAGTTTAATTACTGCATAGTATCTGTAAGAAGAGACATGTCATTTCTAATGCTCTACATAGAGGGAAGAAGCCCAGTCATAAAGGAAATCAGTACTAGACCTAATCTGAACCTAAAGATGCACTCACACTCAGTGAGATCAATGATTAAGAATTGTCATCTTCATCTGTCTCATATTGACTTGGTTAGTGTGCACACAGTGAGATACACCATATCTCTATTACCCTGTCACTATAATGGGCTCAGTCCCATGAGCAGTCAGTACTCAGTCTCCATTGTCTCTCCTGAAAATGAGTGGGGGAGGGAATTAAAGAACAAGGTTAATTAAGAAAGAGCTTAAATCACAGCTGCTAATCACTGCAACTTACACAACGAGAGCGATATCTACTGTCATTTTTGTTGAGAGCGAGGAACGGAGATGGGACTCTACGGAAAAGTGCTGGAAACAATAGGTGAGAGGCTCATTAAACTGCTGACAGCACCTTAATTCTGTTTCCGTAATCAGCAGCACAGGAATGAAGTGAGGGAGACTGAGCCTCCTCAAAGTTACTCTTCATAGTTTAATTAGGGGTCAGGGTGTGTGATGATTATGCACCGGCACTGTTGTGTAAAGATTGACAACTGTAAGAGTACAATTAGGCAGATCTACTATCAGGAGTAATGAATTCAGTTATTACAGAACTTCATAACATGCATTCATTCCACTTCTGCCCATGAAAACTTGTGTGTGCATGCTTTGTTTCTTCTCTTTCCAAACTCCTTGACCTCTTGTTTGAGGCAAAAATAATGTGGATTTCATGTGGCATGTTTACAGTGAGGCAAAATGACCTTTGGAGTTACAATGAGAACAAGTCATATGAGATTTAAAACAAAGTATCTCTCCTGGTTCATGTAGTTAAATGCTTTACAGAGAAAAAAAAAGCCTCCAAACTTTGACATGTTGATTATTTTAATTGAAAGATGCTTGTGTAACTTTTAATATGTGTTAACTTGCACTGAGTGTGTGCTTGTACAAAAAACCCTGACTTTACATAACCTGAGTAAATTACAGCTTACCTCATCTGGATCTTGTTGCCAGTTTTCTTAGGAGAAGCCATCACGCTGTGGGCGTACGCAGGTAGAAATTAAGGAATTCTTGGGGACAAAAAACCTGCAGCTTCATCGTTGCCCACTCTCCATTCTCAAAGCTGGTAGGGTCAGCCTGTACCAGCTGCTCAAGAAGCCCCCAGTGTGGGAAAGTCTCTCCTCGGCTAATGGAAGACAAACACCTCTGAGAGCGGTGGAGATAGCATGAAAACGATTAAAGCGTGACCCAGATTCTGTTGTGTCTCTGGCCTTTCACTGCAGTTGACAAATACAGGAGGGGACCTTGCTAATGAAAACACCACAAAAAACACTGGATGCTAATGAAGACAAACAGCCTCATCTCAAGGTGCAGCTGGCACTGGCTCTGACATGATGCCCATCAATAGAACTATTGCAAAAAAAGTGAGCTGTGCTGTTTTTTTTTACCAAGAGAGGGAAGCAATAACCTAAAATGAAAAAGTTATTTGAAATGATGTCAAACACTCTCTCTTTGAAGCGCCTCAAAGATGCCTTTCTGTATTATGAATGTGATGGGAGGGCAGCACTTTGAAACATTATTCAGTTCTTAAGCTATCATGAACTTTTCTTGACATTTCAGTGCCTGGCATTTACTTTCAACTGAAAAGCTTTAAATTATTTTTCCTCTTTCTCTGCAAACGATGCAATTTCTCTAAAAGCTTGAATGGCATTTCTATTTATTCATTAGTGTCAAGTTTTAAAATGACATTCTCTTTAATAAATAGAGCTAATTCATAGTCAATACCAGAACCATATTTCATTTTGTGACATAACCTGTTTGCCACAACATTGCGTTGGCTGCATCTGATACTATTTATGTCTTCAGCAATCACAGCTGAGTGCTTGTAGAGCTTTCTCCTTCATGCTTTTTTGTCTCTGTCAGTATCTATTTGTTGAGAGAAACAGTAAAAAAAAAAAGCTTTTTTCCTCCTCTAACTCTTTGCTTTAATCTCCAAGATATGGCTCTAGCTCAGCTCTCAGCAGTTGAACACTCCCAATTGACCTCTGCCTATGTGCTAATAGGCTAATAAGCCAGTGTTTGTTGTATTTGTGCCCCCTTGTACAGCTCACTTTTTCACTGTTGTGGAAGGAAAAACAGAGAGAATCAAATGGAGAAAAAAAAGAGCAGAAGCTCCTTGATGCTGGTGTTGCACAGTGCATGGTGAGACTCTCAGGAGAGACGTTCAGATCCCCGCAGGGAAAGTCAATCCATGCATCTAGTTGCGAACTTACCCCTGAACTCTGCAGACTTAGGATCATAGCATTGATATCAACAGAGGGCTGATCAAGCCTTCTGCTGTACGGACATCTGAGCCTTGAGCATGGCTACAAGTGTACAATGTAACATTTAGCATATAGTATCAAAATGCAGATAACGAACCCTCACAAACCCTCTTCTGGTTAAATACTGAGATATTTCAACATGTCAGCCCCTCTCCTTTGTTTCACATATTTTATTTCTTCATGGTCTGACTTTTTAGCCCTTTTTTAGGTTCATTTTATGGGTTACAGAAACATCATAAAAGACCCAAAGCTTTGTAAAGAAATACATCTTTTGATGTAGTGATCTTAAGATGAAGCTCTGACCTCTTTAAGTTGAGAACTGTGTGAGCTAAATGCAGATAATGTTAAAGTAAATTGGATTCCTTCCTGGTCTATGTGCACATAGCAGCACACTGGGAGGAATCCCAGTCATGAGGGATTCATTTAGCAAATATTCCTGCAGCCCAGCAAAGAATCCAGGAGACCATTCCACTGTGTTTCCAGCAGACCCTCATGCCATATGTGCCTGGAATGAACAATAGTGCATTACCGCTGGTGGCCAGTAGGGGGCACTGACATAATACAAGACCCTGGCAATCTGTTATGCCTGGCTGGCCCACAGAGATGTTTGCAGTAATTTAGTTCCACTGCCAATATATAAATAGGAATTCTGCTGTTAGCACAAAAGAGCGGGGGGAAAAAACATACCACCGAATGAATGTGAATTGCTCCCCTGTTCCCATTTCAACATCAAAGTAATCAAGGAAAACAAGCTTTTTTAATCGAAAGTATGCAATTAGAATAAAGCAGAACTGTCCTGGCTGTGCACACTGCCAGAATGAAGAGATTAAATGGGTAAAGAGAGGAATGGGGGAAGCACAATCAGTGTAGCAGCAGCAGCTATCGGACTGCAGTCAGAGAAGATAATGTAACACCTTTCATTTCTGTCCTGTACTGTTATTCCAAACACTGATTTGAGTCTGGAAGATTCAAGGGTGGAGTATACGCCTTTTATTCAAGACATCAGAGTAGCTTAGTGTATAAAAAATGAATAAACACATGTTTTTTCTTTTTAACTCACAATGCAGAGTTTTTAAATCCTTATTTCACTGCATACTCCTCTAAGATGAATTACACAGAAAGAAATAAGGCTGAATGTCACAAGGAAGTGCCAAAGAGAGAAGTAAATAGTCTGTTACAAGACGCATTGGTTTCTTGAGCATTACAGACACACACACCCACAGGCGCACACACTCGACACCGCTATCCATAGGCATACCCCATGCTGTCCTATCCTATGCAGTGTCAAAACAATGATAAACATTTGGCCACTATAGGAGTGCTCTGGAAACCAGCCAAGCTGAATGGGCTGTTTTGTTTCACTGAACAATAGCTCTGCTTAAAGTACTTAACAGCTGTGCTATGCCCTGGGTTCCCCACAGACCCACAACAGTACAACTGAGTAGGAAGTGTTGCTTTGTGCAGTTAATTTCTTCACCTAAGTGGTTTCATTTGAATACTTTCAAAATGTAATATTCACTTTGATGAATGAAGGGGAACAAACATTGTTATTTTTAAGCAGACAGTGGATAAAATAGCTGCTGAAACTTTTCAACAGTCACAGTAGTAGCTGTTTTTTCCAAATAGGAGCTTCGTGGATTCATTACTTGTGTCGTCAGAAACTACTTGATTTTTAAAAAGCTTTGTCATCCTTAAAAGATTCTCTCTGAGTCTGTAATTTTGTTCCCTGTACCTTTAAGCTCTACCTTATGTTTGTTTCTCAGTGTCTGTCTATTATGCTCACAGTAGAGGTGAGAAATAAACCATCTTATAAATGTGCAATGTGAATACATTTCGCTTATGTACAAGAATCAGAACCAGAAGAACTTTGTTACTTCCAGAGGGACATCATGGCATCACAACTACTCACTGGAAGACAGACAGAGTATATAGATGTAGAAGAAGTTATACTACATTACAGTCCTCTCAAGGCAAAAACATATATATTATAGTAACGCTGTGACTAGGGTAAATAAAAAACAGAAAAAACTGTCCTTTGTTATGATATGTCAGATCTTTCTGGCCCTATAGTTGTTTGGAACCATCTTTTCTTTTCCTTTTCTCCATTGTAAAGATTCAGTCAGCAGAAGACATCATGTAACGGATGACATATACAGCCTCTGATAGCATCACAGCCTGGATAGATGAACACACAGACTTCAGGTGGACCAGTCACTGAGGCGTCACTGTGTACAGGTCAACTTCACTCTCCACAGTAGTGGTCCGAACAGCTGTCATTTTAGATCGATCTCTCCCTGAAGCCCAGTGTAATAAACACTAGAGAGAGTCTCTGCTTTGGTGATGTGTGAGTGTAATGAAGCTCTGTCACATGACTGACAAGTAATGTTCCTGCCTCTTCTTCTCCTCTGATTCAGATGATCCCCCTGGAAACCCTGTCCATCTTCTGCCCTGTGTAGCAGTCATTACTGTTGAATGAATCCCTGTAAAGTAAAATATGTGGAGCTTCAAAAGAAACACCAGGAACTGCCCATGGAATTAGACATTTTATACGTGATTTATATGTTCCTAGAATTTGTTTAAATGTCTTCTTTTTGTTTAGTGTCGGTTTTGTTGTCTTTCCCTTTCAGCTAAGTTTTGTGTTTTCATCACAGTGGGCATTTTTTTTTCTTTATGCAGTGCTTACTGTCAATCACCTGACACCCTTGGGAAGAAATAGAAGTCTCAGCCAGGAAACAATACCTCAAACAATAACTGTAATAATACTTCAACATGTCAACCCGCTCACTTGTCACATCCATGTCTTCTTATTTAGATTGTTTCAAAAGGCGCGGCAGCACTTAATTTCCAGCTACAGTTTCAGACAGCAAAGTTTTCCTTTCAAAGTAACAGAAAATGAGACAATGTGGCATTCACCGCACAATAAGGAACAGAAAGAAGATAAAGGCAGCAACAAATAGGCTATAACTCTAGATGACACTGCTGTTTTCCTTTCCTTTCCTGTTGTGGCACAAATACAACAGTTGTAACTGTAATGTTCAACACCTTTAGTCACTCATCTTGTGTGTCCACTCATTCTCATCTGCAAAACACTCATGCAAACAAATCAATGTATTTCATCTATCTGTGCCCTCTGTTGGCCATCTGTCATATGTGATGATGTGACTCTGCCCATTGTTTGGGTTCATCTTACAGTCCCTGATCCCCCCCACCTCATAGAGTGGCCCCATAATTCAACAGGAGCATTAACAAGCAGCTACACTTCTGTTAATTAATCTGACTTACTTAATTAGCTTGATTACTTGGTGTATTTTAAACAGTTTGTCATTTAGCCAGGATGACCTACTTTGTTGAGGTCCCATACATCCTGTTGTTCCATACACCTCTGGCTATTTAACAAATGTTGATGAATTGTTTCCATAAATTATACATATTTTACTACTTTTTAATAGTTTATTAGTGTCTTTTATTTTTAAAGTTATTTCTTATTGCCCAGCTGTAAGTCTTAAATACTTGATTCTGATTGGTTGAACCTAAAAACAACTGTGACTCATTCTCAACACAAAAGCAATACCAAGGAGAACCTGATCACACCAAACCAAATCATCTACAAGCAGAAGTGTTTCACTTCTGCCTGTTGACACTGTGACAAAAATGTTAGTTACCGTCTCAGGCTGGTCTTGAGAACTGGAAATAATAACAAAACTGTCCAAGGGGCGACTGTGCAGCAACCCCAATAAGGGGTATTTTCAGCATTTATGTTTAAAGTGGTGTGAACTGCAAAGCCCACCGAAGATGGAGAGTGGAATAATCAACACAAATATTACTGCAGAAGATCTGTTTTTACCATTTTTAAAGTTATATCCAATAGAAATGTTTGGTTTCATGTAAATTATATTAAATAAACAGGCGTACATTTAGACTGCAGTGTGAAGCATTTGGGTCCTGCTAACTCTGTTGGGATCACTTTAATTTGCCTAAGTGTATGAAATGTGTGACACAGATGAATCTGCCTATGATAATTATAAAGGATCTGGTTGTGTCAGTGGTCTGTTTCTTCACCTTCTGTTTATTTTAACCATTGTTCTGTAGCTCCTTATTCGTAAGTCACATGCAGACATGTTTAAACTCTGACTATAACTGTATTTTGATTACTCTAGATCAAAACCCTCTTGTATTTGAATAGTTTTTGACTCATTATGCTGACAGAGCTGTGGTTTTGACTGCTGTGGTAAGAAGTTTGTGTTCTGCTTTGTCGGACATGAATGGAGCAGTGGTCATAACCGGGGAAACAGTGGTGATCAGTGTCATTTTGTAGCCTGAAATATAACAACTTTGTTTCTTAGGAGACACAAAATCCAATGTATCCAATCCAATCCAAAATCCAACGAGGGCTTCGATTGGTTTATAGGTGGGTGTTTTGATGACTGAATGCTTAATTAATAAATTAATAAATAATAAATTAATTGATACGAAGCCGGTTAAACACATAATCAAATGTGCTAAGTCAATTGAAGACTTTTCTATGAATGCTAAAAGCTCAGTCACTTCATATGTGCAAATTTTGAACTAAGAAATAACTGAAAAATAAGTTTATCATGGAGTAAGTTTGACTGGACACCAAATAAGACCAATCTAGAATTAGCTGTGTCACAAAACACAATGTCAAAAATGATGTTCACTTTGAGTTTGCTGGTGATTAATTTGCTGACTGCAGAAATATTGGTCAGAGCTGTCCGATGAACTGAACGTTAATTTCATGACATTAATTGTCTTGAGCGTCTTGTTTAGTGTATGCATCATGCCTCCCATCATGTAAACCAACCTCAGCCTAGTCCTCCAACATCTGGCTTTCTCACCTGCAAGATTATTTGAGACCTGCCATTCAGGCACCAGATGCAGCAGTTGTTTAGCGCAACATAAAAACTCTGCATAAACAGAAAACATTTCAGGAAAGCTTCCCTGCTGTTTGTCATCCTTGCTAGACTCTTTAACAGACTGCAGTTGTTATGATAAGTAAACACAGGCAAGGGCATCGTAGTGGGAGTAAAAAGAGACTGACAACTCATGGCCTCAATGTTGGATGAGGGCCCTTGATGGTCTTGAAATGCAAATGTAGTTTTTGTTTGACTTTGTTTTTCTCTAAGTTACAACTTTGGGCCCTTCTACACCTGTCGCGACCGCCTGATGTGCAGCAACCGCCTTATGTGCTGCAGCATCTGCCTGTGCAGCAGGTGTTGCTGTGCTGCACTTAATGAGGACTACGCTCAAACTGTGAGCACACTCGTGCAGTTGTAAGCATTGCAGTACTGTCTTTCACCAGTAGGTGGGGCTATGACTTTAAGGAAGTGATTATCTGCAGGAATGTTTATCACAGTTCATTATAGAAGCAGTTGTGATCATAAGCATGTTAAAAACAGTGTATGAGAGTAAGTACCGCTTGTGTCCAATAGGGGGCACAATGTCTATGGCAAAATGTAATATGAAGATGATCTAAGGCTTGGACCATGATGAAATGTGCAAAATTTGTATGCTAAGGTCAATACTATTGGTGCTATGGCTATAGTAGAGAAATGAGCCCATAGGTGTGTTGAGGAGTGGACCTTGATCATGTATATGCAGATTGAACACTGTAGGAAGGAGCTATAACTGTTTCCTGTTTCATGGCAAGACATCAAAGTTTGAGGGGCTGCGAGAGACACAGCCTTCAACGACAGGTCACAGTCTGACCTGTGGTGCTTCATGAAGGTCTGAAGGCCATTTCTGAGCCCATTTGAAATAAATCCGCTCAAAAGAGGAGAAGCTATACGACACAAGGTAAACTCTGAGCCCATTTGAAATAAATCCGCTCAAAAGAGGAGAAGCTATACGACACAAAGTAAACTTTCGACATCCTAAGATCTAGGTGAATTTTTGCAAATAGATAGATCCAAGCTGGAGCACTTATCATGCATGAGAGTTTTGGTCCTGATCCAACATTGTATGTGAGAGATATTAAAGTTTCAAGGATTTGGCACCGTGCCAACAAGAGGCATGCCTCTTGTAATTTGGAATCTTCAATGTGTCTAATGCGCATCGTAGAACTTTATACGGAAAATAAATGTAGGCTGGGTTCTTTTTAATTGGTACCCTGCGATTGACAAAGATCTGCCAAAAACCGCCCTTCAAAAATGATTTCTGCACTTTCTGTTGGGATTTCACTACGCCAAAAGCAAGTGCTGCCAGGCAGCTCAGTGGTGTGATGGATAAGAATGCTGCCTTGCAGTCCGATCTTTTGGGCTTCAAATGTAAGATGGGAGAGGAATAGTTTCTTCACCATGTACTTGAGCTTTTGAACTACGTCAACAAAATTGGTGAAATGATAAAAAAGCAATCGCTGACAGGCAGCTCGGTGGTGTAAGGTGCATGAGAGTTTTGGTCCTGATCCAAGATTGTATGTGAGAGATATTTAGGTTTAAAGGATTTGGCACTGTGCCAAAAACAGTTCCAAATTTGAACACCTGCCATGGCCACACATTTTGTGGGCGTGGCAGGTATGCCTCTTATCATTTTGATTCTTCAATGTGTCTATTCTCTACTGAGAATTGTAGAACTTTATATGGGAAAAAAAAATGTGGGCAGGGTTCTTTTTAATAGGTACCCTGCGAATGGCAAAAATCAGCCAAAATCCGCCATTCAAAAACTATTTCTGCACTTCCTGTTGGGATTTCACCACGACAATAAGAGACTTTTTTGTAGGTCTTGGCTTGGTTGATATGGAAAAAAATGTCATGCATGTAGATGAAAGTAGTGCAAGGGGCTTCACTTTAAAGCCTAGCTTAAGCTTGGGCGAAACTTGGTGATTTTTCGTGCACATTCAGGCCTCCAAAATGGGGGAAGAAGTGGCAGGAGAGAGAAAACTAATCAGTACAGTTCAATAGGGCCTCGCTGCCATTGTGTGTCAGTGCTTTGGCCCTAATTACCTGTATATATGGCCATGGTTCCAAACTTCATCTTGAAAACAAGTGGAGTTTCTGATAGACCGCTCTCACGTCTACTAAATGCACAAAATGGTTTGGCCGGCCCCACAGTAGGATTCAATGGACAGCTGTCAGAAAAGTCAAATGAGTGATGCAGGAGTATCATGTATTCCTCCAAAAAGCAACATGGATATCAAGGAGAAACGAAAGGAAGGACAAAGGAAGAAAGCAGGCAGGAGATATATAATTCAAACTAGTTTCTTACTGAAAGGATGGCGAGCACAACTTGCACATTTCAAGACTAAAACCATATGACATGTCAACTAAACATCCAGACACAACTAAAAAGGGAATATATATAAATACAGGGGTTTGGTGAAACTATCTAACATTTAAGTGAAGGACAAAATGGACATTATGTGCAACTGATTATAAAGCAAAAGTAACTGAGCCCAAATCCCCCCATGACATCACAGCATTTGGTATCTTTCAATGGGCAGGCTCCAGCATAAAAGTGTCCACAGACCTTGGCCACGCCTTTTGCCCCAACCAGGTAGTATCATCCCCCAACAGCCAGGTAAGACAAAAACAAAGATATAATGATTAATGTAACAGAATTAAAAGTACTACATTTAAAAAATTAGAAGATTCAGTTAAAAAACATCAATACTTTATTAATCTAAGTGTGTTATTTATTGTGCGCTTGGCTGCAAGGTGAAAGAAATGTGTAAGTAGCTGAATCACAGGAACCGCACATGCTGAGCATGTTCTCCAACCTCAGCGCTTGTTCCCCCTTTATCGTATGCACCAATCGTCCCTTTCTCTCCCAGTGCAGGGAGACCTCATTAAGGCAGGTTAAGGCAACCCACTAATGGTCCCTCTCAGTGCTAATAACACGGGGTCACCTAATATTACACACTGCTTTGTTCCATTCATCCAGCTATTTATCATGTATTATTAACAGCCAGGTATCATGAAATCACTGCTATAATCATAATGATGTTCCTGTGGCCTGGGTTAAGACAGGCAGCACTCAGCGTGTTAGCAGGTGACTTATTATGAGCAGGGAAGGGTGCTCCCTCCACCTGATGAATATTTCACTGCCAACTGAGTTACATTCAATAACAAATCAATGTCAAGCTGTGTTGGACTTTTTCAGGTTGTGTTGTGTGCAGTCAGAAGTACACAGCAGTGTGTGGAACATGCTGTGTTTTTTGATTTAAACATTGTCCCTTGTATGTAATAGAAAAGGGATCTTGAATTATTGCTTGCATTTCTTACCCAGATAGAAAGTCAATGTGATTCAGCCACCTCTGAATGAATGCAGCAGTAAAACAAGTAAGAATCATTTCTTCATACCAAATTAGGAACAATTGCATCGAGCAGGAATGATTAGATAAATGCGTCCACATATTTGTGTGAGAAAAACAGAGGTTGAGGCTGCCTCTCAAGATAATTCAGTTTTCACTTTTAATTCTCATTTCTCAACAACTCTCTGTGATTATTGTTTAAAAACAGATTTGTTTCAGTATTTCTTGTCCTCCGTCTTCCAATATTCAGAGGCCAGGGGCCAATACTTTTCAGCATCTGTTTGGAATGTGAAGCATGCCGTTAAATCACATGCAGACCCTTTCTAGACTTTGGGAATCTTGCCTTGGTCATTGTAATGGGCAACGTTGCATTGCCAAGCAGGCAAGCTGATGTGATTTAGCATAATTTGAATAATGCCATTCATGGAAATGTGCAAGGGTGATGAAATTTTAATGGAGCTTTGGATAACACAACTGCTCCTCAATTACAATGGCTTTCTCCAAGACACCGAGGCCTCAATTGGAACATGGCTTATTTCATTACAGTGCTATCAATGTTTTTTATTGGACTTGCCTAATTACTATGGATATCTCTATTGTTGCAGAGTCAGAAGAAACGAAAAACCCTCTTTTTTCTCCTCACTGAGAGACAGCTCTGCAGGATCATCCTGTCTGCTGCCATTTGGTAATTTTGCTTCTGTTTGTATATATAGAAGTCATTGACAGACTGACTGATCTGTCTACAAGGAAACATCTTAGGTTTTTAGATTATAAAGATGGGGTTGTGGTTACGATATAAAAACATGTTCCGCAATTCAGGGGAATTTTTTTTTTTTTCCAGAAAATAGCACAGGCTCCAACAGAGAGCACAGAAAAGTGCTGGCCTTGCTCATTCAAAAAACTTTCCAGTTACCATCCAACATGTTTTACAGATCTTCACCTTTTAAAGCAGTGAAGTAGCCTGAAGACCATGCCTGCACCATCTATTGCAGATGTGGGATTATGGTTTAATGACATAACGGCATGCTTTTAGCCAAGCACTTTTATTGGTCTAAAACATTTCACAGCAGTGCAGATGATACTCATAAAGCAGGACAAGCTGTACTTTATTACCTCACTGTCTCTTGTTGTAACCAGGGAACTAGTCAGTGATATTTCCTGTTTAAGATGTAGTGGGTGTAATACACTCCCTGCCTTACTGAGTCACAGGGCAGGTTTGGAAAATGCCTATTAAAAGGACTAACGGAGGGTAGTAATGCAAACTAATTCTTTGTTTAAGTTTCCCTTTTCAGGGAACATTGTATTCCAGCTTCCTTATTCACTAAACATTTACTGTCATCAATTCCCAGCAGTTAACTCACCACTCAAATCTTTTATTTGACTGGAGTTTCCCCACACTATCCGTAACCCTCCAACTATGCATGTGAATGTATGTTGTTAAGAATGCAACGATTAATGTTTAGCTTGTGACTCATATGTATTTCACCATCAGTCCATAAAGACCACAGAGCCTTATTTTCCCCTTTTGCCCTCACTTCCACAGAGATTACAACACCAATTAGACCGCTGTTTCCTGACATTCTCCCATCAAAGCTGTGAAGCAGTTGGTTTTATTTTCCACATCAAAGGCTCTTATTCTTTTGTTTCTCCTTTCAAATCAACATCTACCCTGAGGTTGTTTGAGTTTTCTCTCTCATTTTCCCTTTTCTACTGAGAGTCAAAATCTTGTCTGAACCCAGCTGTAATGGAAATGGCAATGCAGACCAAAGACAACACGGCAAGTGTTCCCAGCAGCTCTCCAGAGATATCAAATTGTTTATTGCCTTCCTTCATCTCTCCGTCTTTCTGCCTTTGTGTATCATTGTTTATTATTTCTGATACAATGTGTGAGAAGTGTGAAATGCAAGCACCTAGTTGTTTTATATGAGGGACACATTGCTACAAAGTACTACAGACATGTGATGGGAGTGAAAGTTTAAAAATGTATGATCTGTGTGCATTATGTATAATGATGTTTTAAAAATAAGATCTCCTTTGCTCCTTTGAGACGAGTGTCTGTATGGTCCTGGTTTATCAGGAGTGATTGATCTCAGCTGGATTCTGCATTAAAGCACCTGTATAGAGAAAATAATGAGCAGAAAAAGGAAAATATACTGAGCTTGACACAAAATAAGAGTTCAATCGCAGGGCGGTAGTGATGAAAATCTGTAGAGTCCCTGCCACACATCAAATTTACTCCAGGAAAGTGTAAACGGCATTTAAACTATCAAACCTATTCCGTTTGCTTTGTTTAATCAGAATCAGTGTTATTTTAAGGTAGGTTTACACATACAAGGAATTTGTAATTTTATTGGCATCTAGATTAAAATATGAGGAACCAAAATCAACAGCAGTAATCCTGTCAATGAACTTAAATATAGAAAAAAGTCGCATAAATGTAAACAATACTGTCTAAACATTTACACGTATGTCTTTTGTGTATTGAAAGAGCCATTATGCTTGACATTTGTTTTGTTTTACCTTGTTTTCATTAACACAACTGGCTGGGTCATGAATGTAATCCTTCACATACTAGACTATGCATTATGCCTGCACTTAAGCATACCTCTAGAGAGCGCAGGGTGTTCGCAACTACCAGATGTGCAGGATGTAAACAACAAACATGTGGACACTTGAGGAGGTTATTATTATGTCAATACTGGGTGGCATGGTGACTGACAAAATCATTGCCCTTACAGTTAAGGTGCGTACTACTTCTTGTGACCATGTTGCAATAATGTGCGCAGCAAATGCCCGAAACGGATGCAGGGCAAGGGAGGCCATCATGCGCAAGCAAATGCGTTACAGCACATATATCCCAGGTCTTTAATTTGTACAGAAATGTGCACATTTTTGCAGACTGAAAGAAATGAACTCTGAACAGTTTGCAAATATAGTGTGTTAATGTAACTGTCAGGGTCAGATGTAGGGCATGTGATGTTACAGTCATGTAATAAATAGTGACCAGGTTTGGGGGCATTATTGATTATAAGTAAAGTAATAACAGACCACCTGCCATCACTTTATTTCACTTGTGCTGTCTTATATTCAAAAGTAATCATGTCCTCTCAGAGTGATGCACACAGTATTAATCGATCTCAGTGAGTGATTGTGGTGTGTGAGCATGGACATGCAGGGTGAGTGTGATATATTACTGTGATAGAAAGGATCTCCTCACAATCAAGGAAAATCGAGACTTACCTCAACCATCAAGTCATAACCTGTGAGTTTATTTTTTTCTTTACCAGAGTTCAGTGGATTTTCCACTTCTGTAAAAATTAAACCTTTCTGAAATGTCAAAATGAAAATAAACACTTTAATAATGCGCCAAACATCTGATAAGAGATTGAACCGTATCAGGAACAAGGAAAGTAAGAAATACTCTATTAGCTGTGTTTAATAAGAATGTTTATGCCTTTAAAGCCTGAAAAAAAGACCTTTAACAACCTGTTAAGCTGTGGGTGGGTTTTTTTTCACCACTTTCCCTGATCGTAGTGCAGAACTTAGTCGGTTAAATCCTCTCATCAGCAGACATAACGACCAAAACTTCAAAAACAGACACAGGTTTTTAACAATAGCAAAAAAAAATTTCAAAAAGTGCCAATAGCCTTTGAAGCTCTTCTCCTAATTAAAGTATTGAAAAACTTAAATCAGAAAATACTTTAAAAAAAGACTTTGGCACTTATTGCAAAGATGCTGCTTTCTTTTAAATCGGAACAAAGCAGAACTGACTTTTCCACTGATATATCTTGTTTTAAGGTAATGACTGCTTCATTCAAAGTGTTAAAATTCACACTGAATATATAAACCTAATTAAAAAAACACACCTGCATTCTTGAAATGCATTGCCCAAGTGTAGTCATTAAAAGCACCATGTGGAAGTGCTGTACAACCCTTCATCATTCATCCCGCCATCCTCCTTCATCCTCCTCCATCAAGATCTTATTACAGTAACAACAGAACAAACAAGTCCACATGGTTCTCATTGCAAAGCTGACACTAACACGGCATGCTCAACCATTTACCCCACCCTATAAGAAAGTAATGAAAGCTCAATTTAAGCTCTCAAAGACCAACAATCATTGCTGGTGTTATTGAAAAAGGACAGTCACGTCTTTTCTCAAAACCAAGGCCAAATCCCATTTTCAGCACATCTTGACAGCATCTGTTGGATAGATCGAACATGGCCTCCATCACACAGCAGCCGGCTTCATCCCATTTACCTAACACGGCTGTAGAGTAAAACTCTGAGTTAAATGAAGAGGCTGTGCAGGCTGTGCCATCCATCCTTGACACCCAACTAGTCGAGGGTGTCACTGTTGACAGCTCCCATACTACATGACAGAATGATGAGCCAGTGGTGCAGAGGTGAAAAGATGAGCAGAGTGTGTGCTGTGTTGGTTTACGACCTCTGGGCAGAAATACTTCATTATAAAAGAAAATGCATGCATTAAATGTATATCTACCTTAATTCAAAATGTGTGTTAGGACTTCCAGGTTGAATTCAGTTAATTACCAATCAATGTATGCTGTTTCTGTTTAAACAGTGCAGCTTTAAATGAAAGGATACATGCAGATTAATTAATGTTTACAAGCAAGCCTGCAGCTTTCTATGGAAAAAGAAACATATTTTCAGTTGGGGATAGAGATTTTTCATTGTATGCTATCCCAGAATGCCAACCCATCGCATTAAAAATATGTAGAAGTGCATAGAATTTGCACAGCCCAACATGTTAGGACACAGTCTTGCACAATGTCAGATTTTCAGGTCAGATTTTTGTATAAAAAGCCTTCTTGCCTCTTGAGCTGGTGCTCCCATAAAACTAATTTGAACAAAAATTCAGTCCAAACAGCTGCTAACATTTACCCACCAGATTCCATCAGAAAAGAGAATGTTTTTCTACTTTCCACCACAACCCCTACCTTCATCTTAATTTTCATAAAAGGCCTGACCTTTATGGAAACCGCTCCAAAACTGAACTTCAATTTCAAAATATACATATTAATGGCAATCTTAAGGTCAAAACAGGATAATGCTTCAGCAGAAAACCTGCAGTGAAGTTAAAGTAAAACTCTGAGGGATATGTGATCTCTTTGGGGACAGGATTTTAGCTAATAGAAGTCAGAGGTTAAATAATGTTGTCATTTAGCAGAATTTTAATGTACAATATTAAAGTTGACTGGATTACACTTTGGTTCACAAAGAGCACAGTATATGTGACATGTCAGAGGGAAGGAGAGCAGCCAGAATAAACTTAACTTATTTTGAAACTGGAGCAAATTTAATTGGCAGCATTATTATAAAACATAGCTCAAGTATATTTCAAATTATACTATTAAGATACTAGAAGGGCACTCCAAGAGCATGATCTCTAACGAGCCCAATAGTCAAGTCATTAATGATCTGCAAATCTGCAAGCTATGCCACAATGTATGTCTAGAAGTTTCCAGAACTTTGTGGACTTTGTGAATAATTTTGTGGAAGGTAATACACTCCGCAGGCTTATCATGCATGTGTGAATTGCAGAAAACCCTTAATTATCATGTACATACATAAAAGTACAAATCTTATTTCTCTAACATTATGAATATGATGCTTGATGCCAAAAAGAAATGTTTTCAATGAATAATATTTTATGCTGTGAGTGACTCATATCCAGACCTTGGTTTTGCCTTGTCATAAAATAACCCAAGTGACATTAAATTTTAGCCAGTAGAATTTTTTTTCCATGACCATACTGACAATCAAACAAACAGGCCAACAGCACCCAAGATGTAATCTCCCTGGCAGAGGTTTAAGGAAAGAGTGCTTTGACAATACAGATAAACTCTTGGAGTAACTTGTACTGTTGAAGACACTCTTCTTTTGTAATGGGTATGTTCTAGGTCACTCCAAGCTTAATTTGTAAAAATTAGGAGCATATTTCTTTCAAACTAAAGGCAGACTTAAAAACATTAGAGCTGTGGAAAGTATAACAATTAAGACAGCTACATTCAGTGCTGTAGTCAATGAGTCCAGGACTAAGGCTAATTTTCCTGATCTTCAGGATCCATGGCTCAACTTTGGGTCAGGCTTTAACTGCATTAGGATTCAGAAAGTGGGGAGGAAGACTCGTACTTAATTATTGATAAAGATCATTGTTGTTTCTTTATAAAGGCCTGATCATTTATTCACTATTGAACCATGGCTGGCACATGTGTATACCTGCTTGTACGTTCATATGCTGTCTTATTACTTTCCTGCTAGGTTGCATATAGATGTGCCACAACTTGTACACTTTGCAAGCAGGAGCAGTGCAACATTTTCAATATGTAAAGAGATGTTAAAGTTAGCTGAACAGTTGATGATGGTAAATGGATGTAAATAACAGTAAATAAACTGTTGTGTTTTTTTCAACTATTCAAAGGGCTTTTTCATTACTCATCACATTCACCCATTTACACCACATTCATACACTGATGCCACAAAATGCTGTATGGGATGATTCGAATGAACTAATTCCATTGATACGCACTTGACACCATTTTTTCTTTGCTGATTCAGACTCCACTGAGACTTGAACACCGGACTGGTCTTGGACTTGAGGTTTGGTGAGGTTTGGCTATTACAACCCTGGCAACAGTCCATGAGCACATTTTTTGTTTGAACATTTTGTTCACTGGCTGTGAAGTTATACAGTTAATTTTGCTTGGACAAATTGCAGCTTTTTAAAGATGAAATTTCTCCTTTTTATATGGACTATCTGTGTATGAGCCATTTTACCTATGTTGTTTTTGTTTTTTGTTTTGTTACTCACACAATCACCACAAAGGGTACTTCAGGTAAACAGGCAGGTAAATGATGCAAAAGGGGCACAGGTGAAGCAGTGATCTTGGGAATGGGAAGAGCACACGGTTTTTACCACTCGTCTTAGACTGTACTGTTATCCTCATCACGTATTTCACCGTCAAAGTAAGTTGTCTGTACCTGTTAATCATTTGGATCAATAAATGGCAAGAAGTAACGCAACTATAACACCGGATTGGACATTGGACTTTTTTTGAAGCGCGTCAAAAACACCTCGCTCCCGCACCCAGACAGTGACTAAAAATCAGGTCAGAATAGTCACTACAATCTGTTTTCTGTCTTTTTCTTTGATAAGACATTGACAAAAGAGCTTCATTGCTTGGTTCAGACCAAAACCAAAACACATTTTTAAATGCAAGATGTTTCTATCACACCAGTGATCATGTTCAGAATCACTTCCTGTGACTTGTTTGGTCTAGTCTAGTTTAGTCTAGTTATACTGAAACTTCAGCTCAGGGGAAACAGGTGCTCTACAACTGGAACAGAGTGTCAGTTGTTTCCACCTGAGAAATGCTCACACCGAGCCAAACCTGACTTTGCCTGCAGGGTGCTGGTGAGCCCCAAGTGACAGAAGCAGAAAGTGAATCCAAACATATTTTCTGGAGATGAAATTAATCAAACTGTGAGTGCCTTTGGAGGTGTTATGAACCCAGATATAATGGCTTTGTTGTGCTGATATATCTCATGGAGCCAATATTTATGGATTTTGATTAACCAATGATCCCACAGCCAAAGTCACACAAGTGAAACAAGGCAAATATTTGCTTCACCATTGGTCTGAACACACCTACAGATCTGAAGTCTACATGAGTCAAGCTGTTCAATGGGCCCTTGGGTTTCTGTTTAAGCATTTGTGTTCACTAAGTTAAGTGTTGGCTATTTTAACAGTTGATTTGCAAATTTAATAAGAAGTTTAAAAATTCATTAAACATGTCCAATATATTCAAAGTAAAACATATTTCCCAGCAGCACTGATTAGTAAATTAAGTTAGCTTTGATAAGTTTCCTCTAACTATGCACATCCCTTTTAGTAATTATTACTTGAGGTGTGAGCTCTTCCTATTTGTAGTCAGATACTTTCTGTTATTGATATTGTACTACTCCCTGTAGTCCTTAAACAATAAATGCCCCGTGTATCTAGATCAGTTTTGAATTTCCTAAATACTATATATCAGAGAGACTTTTGAGCTAGTTTAGATTTTATTTAAAAGGCAAAAAAGCTCAAACTCAAATTAAACCGATAAGATAAAGTGAGTATTATCAATAATTAACTGAAATCTGATGATTTGTCTGTTTTTCTGTACAAGTTTAATTACAAGTCCAAAGCTTTCTTCAGGCTGCTATATGGTTTGAGTTTCCAATTATAGATAAAAAACAGATTAAATCATTTACAATTATGAAAACCTTTGCCGCAGTGTAACAACATGATGTCAATGCAATTTCTGCAACACTTTAACCAATTACATCTGTTTGTAAAAAGCTATTGGTTCTGAAAAGATGCTGTGCTCCAGGGATGTTTGACATGTTGTAGAGGGGTTGAGTCCTACTCTGCGCTGAGAGAGAGTCCCCCTTGTTAAGTAAATGGAAGGGTCCCGGGTCTCTCTCCCTAATGGCGTGGCGTCACTGCATGGGAGCACAAAGCAGAACCCTGAATACCAATGGGAGGCTGCTGGGTCCTTGAAGGAACACAACCAGCAGCAGACAAACACTGCCAATTAGCAGAGGGCCCCTACTCATCAGCCATGTGTTCACATCTGATTAACAGAACACATTCACCGCATCAGGTCCACGCAAACACAAAACCTTTCCCTTGGGCACTTGGTTTTCTCCTCATATCCTTATCTATGTCAATTAAAAGGGCTTTATTATGATGCTAACTGTGAGACCACTCTGAGGAGTGCTGTGGAAGAAGGAGGGGGCAGACTGGTTACTGTATTGCTCCTTTGTTTCCCTCCATAAGAGATCTCTTTTCCAAAGGCCTCAACGAAAATTGTGCGCTTGGTTTGGCCTTCTTGAGCGCACTCTGAAGAGGGCAGGAACTGGGAATCGACCAGTTTTTAATGGCTGCATACTTCTTTTCGCTTGTCTTGAGTGGCTGCTGTAAAGTGTGTGGATGAATAAAAGTCTCTTGTGTTGCTGTAAAGGTGTGGCATTGTGCTGCTGGTGGCACAGCTGCCTCTCTCAGGAAGCATCACCTGGCAGGCAGGTCAACACATTATCCTTCATATTCAATCACGTGTTTCATTTGCTGCAGCGTTTGTTTGTTTGTGCCTTTGTTGAGGTGCAGTGTTCAGTTCATACCTTGTTACTGGAACTGTTTCTTACATTGTACTGAAGAAAGCACAGGGTAAGCCTAAGATAATGAATAGTTAACAAGCTGCTAATTACATAAAACTGTGTAACTGTTCCTGTGTAACATCATTATGCATTATGTATTTTGCTTAATAACCTGAAAGTGGTTAAAAATTCTTCACAGATGCAGTTAACAGCAGCACATGAAACAACACAGAAAATCTCTCCTGCGCAGACTCTGGCTGCACAATGGATGCGCATCGGAACGGGATTATATTGCTTCAAAACCATACAACGGAAAAGGCGAAGCAACGCCGTCCATTTTATATACAGTCTATGACAGGGAGAGGTGAAATGTCCTGTAACTCCGTTCTCTGCATCGATCTTATATGACCTTTGCAATCTCAGTGTCGCTCTTGCTATTCAAAATTAATCCACATGACAGCCCTCTCTAATTACAACTGTCATGGGGTTTTTACCAATTGGAAACAAGCAACCAACACAACAGGGTAATAAGTAAGAGAGTTGGATACTAAGTGAGAGAGCCAGGTAATAAGTACCCAATCAGATGATCCTTTTGTTTGTGGAGACTTTACCTTGAGTTGAAAACAGAAGAGTGCATTAATTACAGAAATATATAAGTAAAGAAATAACATCCCTTGCCTCGTTTCTATGGGTCTTTCATAAGATCATAAAGTATGCACAAGGTCTAATTTGAGCTTCATAGAAGATAATAGAGCCTAACATGAGTAAGTAAGCTTAAAAATGCCAGACTGCATCTTGCAGGAAATATGTTGTAGCTTAATGGTTGATACAAATTTTCATTTCCATCTGAACAATCACAGAAACACTTTTTTTGGCAATCTCAACCCAAGGTCAAAGCTGAAAGAGGCTAACAGGATTGCATACACTGTGCAGCCCCGTGTTCTAGTAGTTAATTACAGAATGATTTGAAAATGAAAGGGCTGACCATCCTTGTAGTTTCTGAATTAATTTGAAAAATAATTTTCCAGACTGAATGAAATAGTCAATGTTCTGTTCAGTTAAGACCTTGATCCTACTTGAATGCTCCTGGAGGACTCTTTACAACAGTTGTTCATTATATGTGCATGCTCCTGTTGCCTTTCATGTGATTTAACATGTTGTTTTTGTATGCTCTTGCTATATATTCTTCCACAAACCATTTCTGCATTCCAAGATATATTCTTTCCATGCTGTCACACTACAGAACATAAAATGTTAATAATTTTCATTATCATTTTCCAACAAAACACCAGCATATTTCATGCTAATGCTTCCCCACATCATCATGGCATAGTAAATCAATTCTTAAGCCATTTAGCTTTGGTCATAATCATCTATTTGTGGTTGTGAGAGATGGTGGTGTGGGAGGGGGGACACTCAAAGACAGTCATGTAGTTCATGAGGTGCAATTAGCCCAATCTGACTTAGCTAATTAAAGAAGAAGAATGATGACAAGGAGGGAAACATGAGATTATTGTGTTTATGGTGGTGTGGAGATGCTGCATGCTGCAGGAAGAACACAATTCAATTTAATTAATAAACTGTAATGACAGACTGAGAGAAATGCATGTTTGCTTGTGATGTATTTGATGTAATTCTTCCTTTTTAAACATCATGAATAATTCAACATGACATCGTGGCTGAAGAGGACACAACAGGGAAAAAGAAACAGGACAGGGACATTAAGACATTTATTTTTATTCTATTTATTAATTTTGTGGTATGAGGTTGTTAAAAATGAAGTATGATGTAGTAATTACAGAATGTGAAGGCTTCTCATTACAAGACAAGATGTGTCAAGTTGTTTTTGCATAGCAAGTGGTGTCATCACCTTATTTATACCCCATTATGTTTACTTCTTTTGTGATCCTCTGGAGGTACAAACATGCAGCACAACAGCAGATGACATTCAGCCATGCATCTTATTTTCTAATGGTCCTGATGCCTGTAGCACAATGATGCAAATCTGTCATCACACAAAGAACTCTGTGGCTCTCTGACCCTGTTGTTTTGTGTTTGAGGTGCTCCCACTGCATTGCACTAATCTGATGAAACGTGTTAAATATTGTTTGTACACTTTTCAAAAGGTAGTGGCTTTATTGCAGGCGAAGCCAACAGAAGGCATGGCATAAGAGTGCTGACAGGAATATTAAGTGAGGCAGCCCGAGCAATATAGAATATAAATGAGGTTATTTTACACTGCAGAGCTCTGCAAACCGATGCACAGACTTCTCTCTTTGTAATAAATCATTCCCATTCAGACAGCCTCTACTCTTAGGGCATTGTTTAATACTATCTCCAATAGAGGGGGGGAAATAAATTGGTTTACATCACCAAAAAAAAGGTGCTGTGGTTGAAATGCATGATATGATGATGAAAGATAGAATATACTTGACTTATTGATGATAATGAACTTGCAGATAGCAGAATGTTGCATTGAGGGTGTCATAGGGGAGCGATATTAAGAAGCAGAACTGGAGAGAAATCCCAAGTAAGCAGTAAATGTAGCAGAGTAAGATTTTCTGAAATAGCATTTTAGTCCCTACCCACCCCTTTCAATAGAGCTACATAAAAATGCAATTTATGTCCATACCCGAACCCACAATACTGCTTGTGGCATCGTGAGATAAATATTTGTCGGAGATGCCAAAAGCTAAAGATGAAGTGACAATTACTTTCCTCAAGAAGTGCTTCTTGTTTTTTTTTTTGTTGTGGTAGAAACATGCTTCAGATAAACACTTCTTCTCTGATTTGCAGATACAAAAGAGCCTCAGTGGTGTGATATACATTGGCTCTCATTCAAAGCATTCTGTTTATTTTACTCAGATTGAGAGCTGTGATTGGATAGAGTAAACCTTTTTTTTTTTTTTCGTGGCTTGTCTGCAATAAGGTCCAAGATCAACAACGAGGGGAGGTACATGAAAAAGAAAAGAGTGTTTTGCTTCGATGCGTTCGCTCGTCAAAATGCAGAGAACTCGGTGACATTGAGAATTATACCTCCACGTCAAATGTGTTCCAAAATGAGAGCAACGTGCCAAAGCTATTCCCAGCAGAACAGTTACATAAGAGAGACAGCTACTGAGCACAACGACATGAACACTTCAAAGGTGAATTTAAGAACTGCTCACCTTCATTGCATTTCCTCTACATGACAGTGGTTTGATGAATAGAGCTGTGTTGAACTGACTCTTACTTTCTAAACAGACGCTGTACTGTGAGTAGTTGAATATAATATTGTGGAATATGGCTTTTAGAACTACTTATCAAACAAATGCGGAAAATAAGATTTTATCCAAATGATAGGTTACTAACACTTTATCTACATCCCCGAACCTGTAGAGCACCCTTCTCCTCATTTGGATTTATAGCAGTTTTTTTTCTTCTTCATTTTCATTGACAGAGAAGGTGTGTAAAGCGTTTGGTGCAGAGTGCGATACCTGTAATTCTTTTAGGAGATGGGATTCACACCATTCAGCGGTGGGAAATGAAAGGTAGCTTCAAGTGTGCCTTTCTCCTTTAGGAATGGAGCCAGAATCATTAGGATTTACAAAACTCCGGCAGGGGGGTTTTGGTGGTTTATTATTCTCCTCTTACCTTTCCTCATATCTCCTCATGCACAGTGTTGCCCTCCAACACTTCCATGTTCAGAGATAGGGAGGCATGTAGTCCTCTCTGATCAGATACACAATCCGGATACTTGGTTAGAGATTGGACTATGTGGGGCATTGTTCCTGCTCTGTGGATGAAATATGGTTTTTGGTAGCTGTGGTGCTCCTCCCTGCTTGTATGAAATCATTATCTCTGGCGATGCTTTAACATCAGTCATTCATAGTATTTGGCGAAGTATAGGCATATTCCTGTGATAGAATCCTTTAATGTTGTTTGGAAAGCTTAGTGAGTTGTACACTGATTGATGGTATTTGTTGCTGATAAAGAAAATGTGGTATTGAGAAATAGTAACAATGCATACTGGACAATGGGGGTGGAGATAGACAAGCCTGGGTTCTAACATTTGAGGATTGTTAGAACCTAGGATTTGGGGATTTAGGAATCCCAAAATCTCAAATCTTTGAAAGTAAAATTAATTACAGTTAAAATATCAGTATGTACGGTATCTTTGTAGGACATCCTCATATTAGGGTCCCTTACATCCAGGGTTCTATAACACTTCCTTCTCTCCCCAGTCCTACACTCTTGAATATTGGTTGCTGCTAAAAGAGATAGGTAATTTAAACTGTGAAGCATACATGTGTTAAAGAGGTGAAACATCACAATCAATCAATCTTTATTTGTACAGCACCAAACCACAACAAATGTTATCCCAAGACGCTCTTTACAATCATAGCAGGTCTAGACTGTACTTTATGTTAAATTATTATCAAAGACCCAACATCAAGACAGGGTAAGACCATAGACTGCATAAAATATGGACGTAGGATCCGTGACGTCACCCATCTGTTTCTGAAGAGGTGTTTTGAGGCCAATCGTCGGCGGCAGCCATATTGCTGCTGTCGAGGAATTCTGACGTAAAGAGGCGGGCTTTGAGCCTCCTAGCCAAAAGCTACAGTGTTCCCACCTGTCAATCAAGCCAGCTGTGCCTCTCATTGGAAGACTCGTAATCTCAATATCTTCGAAATTGCAGTAGAAAATAATTCACCCCCCTTACAGTGTGTGCCGATTGAGAAATGAGCTATCCAGACTACACTTGTCTTTTGTGCCAGGCTGTAAAAATGTTTACTAGTGCTGTAAAGATAGTCTTTTTTGAATTGGTGTGTATGTGGTTTCCGGTACTTACGGAGCCATCCTCAAGTGGATCCTCGATGAACTGCAGTTTTTAGCACTTCCGTATTGGATATTTTTAGACCGGAGGTTGCCGCTTGGGTAAGACTCATCTCTGAGTCTTATCTCATCTTAATCCACTATATGTAGAGCACTTTGCAGTACTTAGCAAGTTACAGCAAGGAAAACCTTCCTTTTAACAGGCAGAAACCTCAAGCAGAACCAGACTCATGTTAGATGGCCATCTACCTCGACTGAGTTGGGGTTGGAAAGAAGGATACGGGAGATTAAAAGAGAGACAGATGATAGTGATGGGATGGATAGTAGTTTAATCTATTTTCACAGGCTAAAGAGCTGTGACGTCCCACAGTCTGTGTAGCATGGAAGTTAATAGTTCATTCAGACATAGGAAATACCAACCTAAAGGCAAAAACATGATTATAATGCTGTTGGAAATATACAAACTTGCTGTATTTATTTGACAAACTGTACAGCCTCATGGCCAGATTTTGAATGTCTTGCAAGCATGTGTTGAGTCTTCAACACTCAGATAAAACGAAACATCAATATATTGAAAAAAGAGCAGTTGTATAAATTACCCAGAAACAGAAAAACACTCTGCAATGAGCAATCTAATTCGTATGACACATAAAACATCTTTGAAATCTGTCTTTTGAGGGCTGTTTCTCTCAGTTTAAAAGTCCCATGTAATCAATATGAAATTGCTCCATTTCTCATGACAGGCAAAGCTGTGTTGCAATATATAGCTTTATCTTTCGCTAGGGGAGTAAAACCCCTAATTTAGTCTGCAATAAAGCGGCTTAGAGAAACTGATTCTTTCCAGAACATTAATCATAAAACTTTAATGGATATCAAATATTTAATACAGTAGAATGTACTACTTGTATTACTATAGCTTTCTCCAAATCGATCATGTAGAGGAAAATCCATAATTAAAATTATGCTAGCAAGGGCAAATCATTAAGATTTCTATTCGCCGTCATGCTTCAAGAAAATGAAATACACACCCTGCAAGTGATGTATAGGCTATTAGAGGCAGTAATAAATTATTCCTGTCTTTTATAAAAAATGAGAGCTTGATTATATTAAAAAAATAAGTGTGTGATAATTCTTGTTTAACTGAATCTCAGATTCAACCGCTGATTTAATTAAAATAAAGAAATCTAAATACTTTAGAAAGGTTTGATATGTATGTGGAATATGCTGTTGAACTTATTTCTGAAGTCTTATCAACATTTAAATGTTTAAAGTTTTTGTCAGATGACTGTATGGCATGTTTCTGATGATGCTGCTGTATAGCATCCACCTCTACTTTAAATGAAGATATTATGTTAATAAAGCAGCATTCACACTGACATACAACATGTCAGCAGACAGCATGTTATATCATATCAGAACAAAGCTACTATACTTTGATTTGGTTGTGACTTTGGCAATTCCACTGGTCAATATGTTTTTTTACATTTCTTTCTATTTTCAATGAATCAGGCTTTAGAAAGGGCTGTTTAATAACAACTGTTATCTCAAGACATTAAAAAAAAAAAGGAGCAGGTCTAGACAGGACTAGACTCTTCATTATATTACTTAACAAGGTCCAACACCAAGATAAGCTCAGATCCAATCTTATCTTATCTAAGTCCACAGTGAGCAAAGCACTAAGCAGCATTTAGCATTATAGTCACAAACATCCGTTTAACAGGCAGAAACCTTTAGCAGAACCAGACTCCCGTTGAAAAGCCAGCTGCTGTGAGATCCACCATTAAGATAAGATAAGATCCAATATTATCTAAATCCACCATGAGCAAAGCACTAGGCAGCATTTAGCAAGTTACAGTGACAAGAAAAGCTTCCTTTAACAGGCAGAAACCTTGAGCAGAACCAGATTCCTGTTGAAAAAACAGCTGCTTCGAGCAGTTGAAGTCAGGCAGGTCAGTCGGGAACTCTCAGGAAGAGAAATGGCTGGTAATTTTAAAAGCAAAGTTTTGAGCAAAGATTTCTTATCAAGTACAGGGGAGTGGGTTCAGCCCTTGGCCACATTGATCATTTGTGTAATTTTGATTTGTTATTTTCAGAGATCCAAGTGGAATACTTGCAACATCGCAAATCTTGTATTGATTCATAAGCACTAAGGATTCACATAAGCCAATTCCATCTATTGAAAAGTGACAATATTGTATTTTAGCCGATCAGTATGGCGGCTTAAAATGGACACCATGGGATGATAATGAAGGTTGATTTGTAATAGATTTGATTACTACTCTTTGCTGTGCTAAGACTGTGTTATTACAATTCACTCATATTTTGCCGCTGCTCAAAATTGGCTAAAAGTAAATATCTTAAGATCAATCAAATTAATTGTTCTACTAATCCTAATACAAATTTGAGAATCTTCATTAGGTTTGTATCAATAACTCAGACTTACCTGCTCAAGGCCAAGTTTAGCTAACAGTAAGCGGGGGGCATTAAAGTTTCAATAAGAAGCAACTGTATATTTACATATATAACAGAGACGGACTGCTAAATAAGAAGTATGTACAGTGAGCTCTGTATACCTCCCCCTCTGGTTCTGCAATATGGACTGAGGCCATTCCCTTTTGGAGGAATTCCTCCATTCACCCACACATGCACACTCACACTCTCACACACACCTCCCCCTCTATCTCAGCAGCTCTGGTTCCTCTTTGATCTGCTTATGTTCTCTTGAAAGGCTGAAACACTTCAAACAGAAAGGGCCGTGAGCCGAGCGTGACTTTCATATGAGCAGCTATTTTTTTTCCTGCCATCTCATCGATTTGATAAAAGTAATCAATAGTTCTAAATTATGTATCATATCTTGTTCCTGTGTTTTTGGGATCTGAGCATCAGTTGCTTCTTCATGATTTGAGAAAAGAGGAGCTTTTTAGCTTTAATGAGTGTGGACAGTCCTCTCAGAACATATACTACTGAAGGGATGAATTATGGATTAGGACTACAAAGGGTTGGTATAGAAAGCACCTGATCAGATTATCAAATACTTCATCAGAAACATGTTTGACCATGAACTCCGAACTTTAGAAGTCTCTCTGCACCTATTGGCTCATAAAGTGCAATTCAATTTTATAATCCCCCTCTGTCTAGTTTAACCTCCAATGCTCACAAAAATGATAACGCTAAACTGCTACATTCAACTTTTATAGTCGGCTACCTATTCAGTTTTTTTTGTATCCCAAAAGATCACAGCCAAGTGTTTAGACAGAAGAATAGAGGATATAATTATATATATTGCATTTCCAGTTAAAGATCATTAAATGTCATGTAATCATAGACTGTATAAAATATGGACGTAGTATCTGTGACGTCACCCATCTGTTCCTGAGCACTGTTTTGAAGCCAGTCGACAGCAGCAGCCATATTGGAAATGCAGAACTCAACCAGGCATAGTGTGACGTAAAGGGGTGGAGTTTGAGCCTCTTAGCCAACAGCTATGTGTTCCCGACCGGGAGTCATGTCAGTCATGTCCTTATTTGGTCAAAAACTCATAATCTTAATATCTTCTGAACTGTTGCGTTAGAAAAAAATGCACCCCCTGTACAGTGTGTGCCGATAGAGAGATTAGCTACGTAGCCGTTTTTTTTAACCAGACTGTAAACATGTTTATTAATGCCGCAAAGATCGTCTTTTTCCCATTCATGTCTATGTGGTTTCAGGTGTTTCTGCAGCCAGCCTCAAGCGGATTCTCGATGAATTGCAGTTTATAACACTTCTGCATGGGCTTCATAGTTTGAGACCGGAGGTTGCCGCTTGCATGTAATACAGAAAATACAGTATGTCTGCATGTCTCAGGGTCTTCAGTTTCTAATCACAATAACAACAGAAGTTCTTAATCTCATTTAAACATAACATCAGTTGAATTAAAAATGACTCAGTCTGTACAAGTGGTGTACCAGTGTGTTGTTCTTTGTTTTGAAAAACAAATAAAAATATGAACTATAAAAAAAATAAAAAAATAACTCAGTCTGAATCAGTGACATCCATTACATTATATCAAGAAAAATGGTTAACACACTGGAAATGACTGTAAAAGACATTTAAACTAGCAAACCTGTGCAGTGATGCTGAACAGTGTTGTAACCAAAGATAGGAACATCTGAACTACTGTACTGAGCATGTCAGCGTATCTGTGAAGACTTTATTCACACTCATCAATAATTCAAGCTAGTGTGTTTCGATTACACAAAAACCAATTAAGCAATAAAGCCTTTGCACAAGAAAAACAAATTACGGGAAACACTAAAAAAGCAATGCACAGTTTTGTCCTACACTAAGTTTTGTTTCTGTAATGTGAACAGAGAAATAATGTAATTAAGACATCAGCGTTAATTGCAATGTTTTTTTTTTCTCAGCTTTGGAGAAATACTTTCAAACACTCCTCTACCATAGACATAGTATATCGCTATATTAACACAGATGGACACCGGCAGTCCAGTACAGAGTAATGCTTACTGAAGTTTCTTTAAAGCCCCCCTGAAGCACAAATCAGAGGCGAGGTCATAAGCTGTGGTTGTGATAAAAAGGAAATATGAGAGCGAGCTGAGAGGCAAACTGTGGAAAGGTCCATCTCATAAGAGGCAGAGCAACAGCAGTATTTCTGCAGGTAGCAATAAAAACAAACACAGTGATGAAATATAGTTGTATTGGAACACTTTTTATCAAAGTATTACATTCATATACCACTATTACTGCCCCTTCCAGGTATCAGGCTTGTGATATACAACAGGGTATGTGTAGAAGCGTAAGAAAGACAGAGGGAAGGAGTAAATGTCTTCCTTAATGACTTCTGCCACATGCTGTATATGTTATTTTGAATACATTTAAGCACTCTGCAGTTGCTTTTTGATCAAAAGCTCTTCAAAGTTGTTAAGTCAAACAGATTTTTGTTTGGATCAGTTGTCCATTTTAAAATGTTCCTCCTTGAACTCTGTAATTTTTCTCCTCTTGCTCCATCATGTCTGCTTACATGTCTGCATGGCTCCATTGTACATTTTTCTGCAGCACTTAATGCCTGTGCATTAAGCAGAAAGGAGACGGTTGTATTGTCATAGTGGCAAGTAGTCGAGTTAACAAGAAACCTGTATGTGCACCAACAGACAATGACGTAGTTTTGTTTTCACTGTGAGTCATGACAGTGATTTCTCAATGATGAACATGGATACGTTTAATTATCTGTGTGAGTTAGGTGAATGCTAAAAAGCTGCACTTCTACAGTAGTGTAAAGGCTTCCTGTGACTGGACTCATCTTATTTATACATAACGTTGTTATCCAGCATGCTAAATTCAGTGAATTTACAGCCGTAAATGTGATAGGAAACTGAATCTACACCATGTGTAAACACATTATTCTTGTCATAACTAGAAACCCAAACCACTGACAGAAGAGCATGATGTCACCCAACACTTACAACATGTTGGTTATTGCTCTTCCAACACATTTGATTTGTTATCTTTAACTTTCGAGGCCAGGGTTTGGGACAAGTGAGGATTGTTTGTTACTCATCTCCTGACATTTCAACTGTTTGGCATCCTGTAAGAAAGTATTGGTCAGAGCTACTCCTCAAAAAAAGCTTACACATTCATTTTCATGGATGACTTTGACAGTGTTCGACTTCTTTGAAGAGTATATATTCCGTTCATTTCAACACACTTTTTTTTACTAAGATTTGATGAAGATTACCATCTGTTTATAGTGCCATCAACCATATGCATTTGCTCTACCAGTTCTGTTCCCCTAAGTACAGCTTATATTCCTAACTAAACAGCATAGCATGTGATATTTAGCAGGGTAAAACACACAGAGTGTAAGGCAGCTCTTTGTCACATTCACTGTTATACTGGCAGAATGATTACACTTAAACACATAGTGATTAAGATGATTATCACCCTAAGTTACTGGAAATGTGATAACAATTGTAGAAATGCAGAAGTTTAAATTTAAACCCTTTTTCAGACCCCAGCTATGTAGTTCCTCCACCCACGATTCAAACCAATGCAACACTCTTCAGTTAACAGCACTGTGAGAGAGAGATAAAAAATGTTGCATATCAACAAATGTGCTTTATTGGCAGCTTAAAATAATAATAGTTGTATTGTTTTGCAGAATCTGTCATGTTTTTTATAAAAAACTACTTTGTTCCCGTCAATCATGACGATTGGACATCACAAAGTTACATTGACAGCATCATGTTATCTGCAAATGGAGAGCTGTAGTAGCTGTAACTTATTCAACTTAATAGACCCTCAAATGTGCGAAATCAGCATATGATGCTACATCTGGATCCAACTAAAGAGCTCCTTCAGAAATACTTGATTTAACAATATATCGATTTCATGTCCAGTACAGTCTGAGAGTGTGAAGGGAGCTGTGTGAGGTGCACCAACCATCTGTCAGTCAGATAAACATGATGACAGCAGATCAGAAGTGTACTGTGTGTAAAAACACATTCTTGGCATCACAACCTGTCAACAGTGTGACAGATGGAGAGAGAGACACAGATTTTTTTTTGCTAAAGTTGCAATTTTCTTGAACAGATAATTCAGGCAGTGTCATTTAATTCCTATGATCAGAGGCAGTTTTATCTTACTAATGCATTTTTAGAGGTTTGTGTTTGTCTGTGTCAACTTGTGAATTGAACACAAGAGGTGCATTTTAAGGCTACACATTTTATCTGCTAACTTTAATGATTTTCATGTTTGCACAGAAATGAGAATGTGATTTCTTAAGACCTGTTCAATTGCAGTCTGCAGTCACTTACCTGGCAAACTGCCACATAAGTGCTCTTGTGTGTTGAAAAAGGGAATAGTATAATTTATTCATGTCGAAAATCAGAGTCAGGAGGCTTAATAGTAATGTCACAGCAATGTTAATGTTTTGAAAAGAATGATCAACTAACCATCTTTCAAATGGCATAGAATAGTTCATCTCAAAAAGTGTATGTGTAAGGGCCTGTGTCAACTAATGGTGATTTGCATCGCCTGCTTTTTGTACAAAACCGGTGCAGTTGAGTGTCTGCGCAAAAACTGCCCTCTGCATCAGCTTATTTCTGTCATGGTACTCACAACCCTCTCCAGTTGAAAGTATTTCATCTATCACTGTCACTTCTCCCTCACGACCAATCAAAATTAAGAAAGGGGCATCAACGAACATCAACTTTGTCAATAACAAGGGCAGGGGTCTGTATGAAGGAAAGCATACAGAGCAATTTAAAACAATCTCATCATGCTCAGTCATACCTCAAGGGAAGTGGAAAATTCCATGGGACAACTTTGGTATCCTTGCAACATTACCATAGACTGTATAAAATATGAACGTAGTATCCGTGTCGTCACCCATCTGTTCCTGAATGCAGTTTCGAAGCCAATCGACGGAGGCAGCCATATTGGAAATGCAGAACTGAACCAGGCATAATGTGATGTAAAGGGGGCGGGGTTTGAGCCTCCAAGCCAATAACTATGCGTTCCCGACTGGGAGTCACGTCAGTCATGTCCTTTTTGGGCAAAAACTCCTTATTTTATTATCTTCTGAACCATCGCGTTAGAAAAAATTTCACCCACCGTACAGTGTGTGCCATTAGAGAGATTAGCTACAGTCACCAAGCCGTTTTTTGATCCAGGCTGTAAACATGTTTATTAATGCTGCAAAGATCGTCTTTTTCTCATTCATGTCTATGTGGTTTCCGGTGTTTCTGCAGCCAGCCTCAAGCGGATTCTCGATGAATTGCAGTTTATAACACTTCCGCATGGGCTCCATAGTTTGAGACCGGAGGTTGCCGCTTGAACATTACACAACAGCGAAAAGCACTCTGAAATTGAGGTCTTATGCACTGCCAGTGCATGGGGAAAAAGCCATTAGTAGACACAGGCCCTAATAAATATACTGCTTTTCAGCTAAGCTAGCACTCTACCAATTCAATTTAACTCAAAAAGTGTAACATTTTTCATACTAACAGTATCTGTCAGAGACTCAACCTTTTAGGTATGTTACCACAACTTCTTTTCAAAGTTTATGGCTTCACTAATGCATTTTTCTGGCTGGTGTGTCTTTTTGAGAAGAAAGCTGTGAGCACATATACCTCCTTCTGTAGCACTGTTTCATGATCTTTTACCTTCAGGCAATTCTTCCCTGAATGTCATGTAATACAGAAACATGAATGCTGAACTCTAGAGTGTCTCTCAATCTGCGACTTACAAGGTCTATCAATATGTTCCTTCAAGCACTTAAATGCATTTTTTTTAAATTCCCTATGAGCATAAAACTAATGTTTATTCAATTATTCAGCTCAATTTAGAAAATGAGTCTAGTGTACTGTAGTGTTTTCAAGTCAGCTAGCATAACTTCATATTTATAGTGAAACACATTCACAGCATCACAGTGTTTTCTAGCAGATGACATAACAGAGTTGCAAAAATACCACAGGTATATTTGGGGATAACATCATTCAGCTCCAACAGAAGGAGGATCAAGAGGTCTACAGAAGGCTCTCTGCACCCACTGAAGTGGTATATTTATGTAGGTTTCATGGTGAAGAATATTTTTGAGGCGCAAAAGCATCCGGAGAACAGCTGGGAGCTCCACAATGCAGATGCAGCGCTTCACCGATTCACCCTGCGCTCTTAAATCATTCATAAATGTTTACCCAGTACTGTATACAGCAAATGTGTTCCAGCATTGCTGTTTAGATGCCTAAAATCATCTGAGAGAGATTCAGGCTCCTATGGTAACATGAGTCCATACTTCAGCCTATCATTAATAATGAAAAGTGACAAACAAGAGGTTAAGGACCCTCTTGATGCATGGACATCAAAATTAATCCATCACTGACTGCTTCATGAACACTGCTTCATGCCCCCCCCCCTCCGCTGCTTCTGGATGGGGAGGACATAAAACCTTTGGACATGACTGTGAACATATAGGGCACAGGAATTGTGAGCAGAGGTTTTGCAAAGATCACTCACAGTGATGGACAAAGTACACAGCCTCATTACTTAAGTCAAAGTATAGATCCTCCTGGTCAAATATTACTCCAATACAAGTGAAAGTTGCTCTCTCAGATTATTACCTAAGTAAAGTACTGAAGTACTTGCTTTTAAAAATACTTAAGTATTTCTAATCTCAAATCGTTGTATTTTCACAAAGCATAAATGCAATCAAGAATACATACTTGAAATCTCTAAAAACTATACCATGGAATAAAAACAGAAACCAAGTTACTCCAAGCACAGACAACTTAGTTTGAAATGTTCATCTGGAATGAAACAAATGTTACGTAGCTCAACACACTTTCTCAGGTTGGACAGTGAATTTGTGTTTGTTTGGGCAGAGTGGGAAACAGGGTGAACATTTCAAATGATCTGTATCATTCCTCATTTCAAAAACCTCGAACATGGGCTGAAGATTTGGTCGTGGGTGCTCAGGTGGAGAATTATAGCCATCATTACCACCTCTAAATGAACTACCTGATCTGAGTGAAATTTGCTCTGTGTTTGCTCCACGTTCAACTGTGGAGATGGACGACATACGGGTACGGCTAAACCACTGAGACAAACAGAACTACATAAACACATTTTACTGTCTTCGGGATCAGATTTCAGAAGAGAGAAGGAAATTCATGAGCTGACTTCAAAGCAAAAGTAGTGAGTAACTGGAGCACTGATGGAAATGTAGTGGAGTAAAAAGTACAATAATTGTCTTCTGAATGTAAGTGGAGTAAAAGTAAAAAGTTCCCCCAAAAAATAATACTCAAGTAAAGTACAGATACTTAAATACTGTACTCAAGTACATTTACTTTGTTACTGTGCCCCACTCCTCACAGATGACATACCTAAAAGTCCCTTTAGACTACTACTGTAACCTGACGTGTTCAACAAATCCTCAAATAGGTTACAGCCTGGTACAACATTTTTTGTTTATTTTAGTTTAAATAGCTAATTTCTCGATCAGCATACACTGCACGGGGGGTTAATTTTTTCATAACCCAGCATTTTTCGAAGATACTAAGATTACAAGTTTTCCATTATGAGAGGCACAGCTGCTTTGACTGACAGGTGGGAACAATGTAGCTGTTGGCGAGGAGGCTCAAAGCCCAACTCTTTACCTTACACGAGCTCGACAGGAGTTAAGTTGAGCTCAGCATTTCCAATATGGCTCCCGCTGACAATTGGCTTCAAAACAACGCTACAGAAACAGATGGGGGACGTCACAAATACTACGTCCGTTAATTATACAGTCTGAAAGTAGGAGAGCAAAACCTTACCATTACAAAAATGCTTTCAGATGTAAGGTCAACAAAACCCACAATAAAGCGGCAACATAAAAATCTTTCATTGTTCCTTTATTTATGGACCTCATAATGTTGATATATGTCTAAAGGCACAGCATAATTACACCAGCAATATGTGCCTCCCAAAAGAGCTACACGCAACCTGTTGCATCATATATTATACTAATATTGAGATGTATTTAGTTCAGGTTTGGGATAATCTTGCCAGTCTTGTGGTTGCCATCCAGTATCAGGGGGGCCATGCCACCCCAGTCCGCACACCGGACACACCCCTGGTATGACTGAATTACTGAAAAAAAGAATTGCAGACAAATGGAAAAAGCTACCTGCAGTCTCTCAGGATGGTTTTCCCTAGTGACCAGATTTCATCTCCTTAAAAGGAGCCATTAACTCGCAGTGACAGAGAAATGAATTTGCCTGGTGCTGAGAACTGCCTCTCATTGGCAATCATTAGTTTAGCACTCCATAATCACCCCTCCGTGCTGTGTGTTCATCAGTAGGCCTGCTCTGCTGGTGCTAACAGAGATTGAGGCCACTATCATCAAGGGCAGGATGTGGAAATTGCTCCATAAAACAAAAGTAATACCCAATAAAATAGGAAAGCAACGGGCACTTAGAACATAAAACTGAAAGATTACAGAGAAAGTACATGGTAAACACGTTGTTATTCTTCAGATGTAATCCAAATTGCAACCTTGTGGTGCTGCTTTACCTTAAGACTTAGAGGCCTCATCTGTGTATTAACATGAGGAATGGGGCTCATAGATGAAATGCTGTTCAATAACGCACATTTTCCTGTTAAGGCTGCGTGTTAAGGTAGGGGAATAATTCAAAAAGGATGCTAAGATTAGAAAGAGAGCCAATGTACTGTTTGTGGCTTTAAAGGTTCAGTGGGAACGGGAACAATCCGTCTTCATTGAAGCCCTGACTTGATGAGGCAACCTGAAAGGTAATTAAGTTTGATATGTTGCCTGTGCTCCTCAGCCCACGCTCTCACAGAGTAACAAGCTCTAACAGCAAAAAGCTATGTTAAAGTTATAGCCTGTCATCTTATATTTTCTGCCTCTTATGATTTTTCACTGTCACAGGCACAGACTTTTAAATTCTGTTTGAACCAGAAATAATCTAACATTAGGTCAGCTCTCTAGCCCTGAGCTAAATACACATCAATGCCAAAATACTATTTTCTGTTAAGTCTACAATAGACACGCATTTCTCCCAATGCAAAAAAGGTCTGAAGACTTTCCACTTTGATACTTTATTATAATAATACTAATATAATGATAATCTGTATTTATGGAGCAATTTTTAAAATCTGTATTACAAAGTGTGCTTTACAATGCACCCAAAGGACAAGTGCAAAACCATGAACAATTTAAAGGACCATCCAGTTGGTGTATGAACCATTACTATTAAAAGAAAACATAGAGGAATATTAAATACAATGCAAAATAAAAAACCTTATAAGAGTTCTGCACAGCATGATCAAAAACAACACAGATTTCATAAAAATTTACATTTTCTTCTTCCATGGATGGTATGAAGATAAAAGGCCATTTGCCAGAGCATTGAAATGGAACGCAATATTACACGTGTCAATAGAAAAAACATGTGTTACAGGTTATACAAGTATAAAATTAAAGATGGCTGAGTAACAGTTTTCTACTGTAAGCGTTGCCCACACAACTTGAATGTCTCAGTCAATGAAAGCATAGTTCTAGAAATCCCTTCTGTGCTGAAGAAGTTGTTACGTCAACAGGGAAACTGGACGGTTCTGGAGACAATGAAGTCATCACATTGAGTATAGTTTGAATATTGTTGGTTTGTATGTTTCCATGCGACTTAACAAAGACAACAGCAGACTAACTGTTAATTCAGCTAGCAGCATTTGGGCTTAAATGCTGTCCTAAATCAACATGTCAGCGAAACTTTCCTTATAACTAAAAATGTATATGAAAGCCATATTTTAGGCAAATAAATCAAGACATAATGTTGGATACTGCTTGTGTCAATTTCATTTAGAGTTCCCTTGCATCTCATTGAAATGCAAAAACCCAGTATGATATATAATGTACAGTTTGATGCACAATGAAGAGTAATAGTGCAATACAAAAATAGAGCGGAAACTTGCCATAGGCTCTTCATGAATAAATATTGCATCAATGCACGGATCAAAAACATGACTCACACACACCCACTTGGCCTAATGCATGGAATCTAAAAGTTCTCCAAAGTATGCAGATAAACTGTGTTGTTGCATTAAAGAGTGCAGGTTTATCATAAAAAATGATAGAATTAATGTAGAAACATAAAATAAAAACAAAAACAAAAAAAGAGCAGAAGGTCTCCTGCAGAGGCTTTGGGCAAACAGATAACTCATTTACAGAAAATGCAAAGTTGGAAACAGGTCAAAATGGATGTAGAGGTATTTTTTCATAAAAGACATTGTGATAATCTTGTAAAAAATAAAAAAAATCATTATATTTGAACAGCATTTGTGTCTATACTAGAATGTTTGCCTTTGTCTTTCTTGTACAGTCTAATATAAAGAAGGCTAACAGGGCTGCTGCCAATGGGCCTCCAGCTGTTCAATTTTGAAACACAGGTCTACACATGGATAGTTTCTTTCAGTAACTATTGCACCCTTATTAACCACCCATGTCCATCAATCAAATTAAGAGGGGAAACAATAAAGGAGCGCACCTGTTTCCCAAATAAAGATTAAATTGCCCTAGAGAGATTCGGCTTCCTATTGGTTTCGTCAGGGTTTTGATGATGACATCCACCTTTGTCCAAAAGCTGACAGCAGAAATAATCACATAGCCTATACTTTGTTAGAAAGCTGTGTTCGTTCATAATTACGGATATTCAAAAGAAAAAAAAGGCTATATCAATTTTCGTTTGGCTGGTTTATGAAGTAAGAAACATCATATTAATGAAACAAGAGTTATGTTTCTATATAAGCAGTTAGTCCACTGTCTTCTGATGGTGTCTATATCAATATAACATTTGAAAGGTTAAGGGACTCATTATATTAAATTAAATATCGTGTTAAGACAGGTAGATCTAAATTAAATTTGCGTAAAGAAGTAATAGACTGTCTCATAAAGCTGACTGATACTTGTAATAGAAATGTTGCTTCAGATTCACTGTGCACAAAGAATCTCAAATGCATGCAACATATTGTCCAGGGACCAACACTGTCTTAACATGTGTCAAAATATTCATTATAAATCCATCACAAGTGTCATGACGTCAGTGGAGTGCATAATGAAATGCATAATTATACAGTTGGATTTTGCCTTTCAGTCTGCTCTTCTTTATTGATTGTTTCTCTTTTAAAAGGCTTTGTTAATTTTAAATGCACAACAGAATCCTCTCTGTGAATTTGCAGAATTATATACACATCAGTAGGTCACCAGTAACTTACCCTGTTGGATCCATTTATGTTATCTCTTTGGCTGGCTATAATGATAACAGTTTGCCTTTTAAACATCCTGTTTTTAAGTGCTTCAAATGAAATAAAATAGCATTGTGTTGTAAGTATGTGCGACATGAGTGATGTGGTATTAAAGTCGAGGCCTCAATCTATTCAAGAGCCTCCACTGCACTATCTTCACAATTGAGTTAGCTCAGTGCAATTGCTGTCTATTCAAAGGCTGAGGAATTGAGTTTCAAGCCTGAAGCGCTGCTAGCATCATGAAATGAGGAGCGACAGTGAGGGAGAGAGAAGGAAAGAGAGAGAGGGGTAAAGAGAGGTAAAGAGGGAAAATACTGAACTTGAAATGAGAGTATCTCCATCCTCCTGTGTCCACATTGCAATGAGCATACATATACTCTATGTATTTAAAGGTGACACTTGAGGAAGGTTCTTAGTCTGTCCAGCACTGGTGTACAGTAGTTAAGTCCCAGCATCATAACCAAAGGCTTATGCAGCCCATCCCTCCCTCCTCTATATGCAAAGCAGTGATTACTGGGCAGGTTATAAATTGTGTTATTTTCTCCATCTCACCAAGAATTGCTCATTCGTAGAAAGGTGATTTGAGCAGCCCCCAATTACAGAGCTTGAGAGAGAAAATTGTGCACTTGACTCTGCCAGGGTCCAATTGGTTCCAACTTCTAGATGATGGGCAATCAAAGCTGTATTTATTTGGTCGTGTTTGGGTCCAGGAGCTGATTGAATTTTGGTACCAATCCCTATCACTATTTTCTACTTGATTGTGTATGCAAAGTATTTTGATGAGTGCTTGTGTTGTTTATTTGCCTTACTCGCACTGACTTGCATGCCAAGCATCCCCACTGTATGGCACCGCTCCCCTCTGTGACTCACACTTGTCATTGTTCTGTCGCTTTGATCAGCCTGAGTCAATCTTCTTTGCTTTCGCTGCCAGCCATCACAGATTGGCTAGACTGTGTGACACAGAGCCAAATTCAGAGCCCGTCTCTCCTTCAGAAGCAAATACACTCTGAAATGACCCTAAATTCGGTTGTGTTGTCATTATGTCTGGAATGACGACCATATGGGTCCATATGGCAGTGCTTGTCTGAAGCACCATATGTTATCAGTGCAAGCAGGCTGCAGCACTCGTTTGAATAATATTGGTATCCCGAACCAGGCCTTATGTTGCTGAATTCCATCACTCTGCTCAAATAAAGGCTTGTTCATTCTTCTGGAATTAGAGAATGTAACTGGGCTTAAGGATTTCATGATTGGGCTTGTTTTAAAGAAGAATAAATCTTGCTAAAACTGTAATTGTTCTCTATTCAGTTTGTTTTTCATTTTACAATGTAAACAGCCATATGTTCCCTCCTGCAACTGATTGGTATATTGCTTGGTTTTATATTCAAATATGTTGCATTCATTCAGACAAAGAATGTAATGAAATCTCACCATATGCAATGCATAAAAAGAAAGCTGCTCCCCTCTATTGCTTTAATGTTGTTTATTTGACTGAGTAGCCACACCAGTTCTCTTTAAACAGTGCAGGTTGATGAAAATTGCTTGCAGATCTGGCATCCTCTTAGCTGTACCCTACTCTCTCCATCCTCTCTCTGTCAGTTGGGGTTAAAGATGGCTACCTGCGGCTTCACAGCCCACCCCCCTCAGAAAACACGACTCTTTAAAGCAAAACACCGGGATGCTTTCTACTCCCCTCCGGCAATAAAGGGACACATAGTGCATTTTATATAGAGGTTACAAGGTTGCACTTCATTACAGTGTGGACAGGTAGACATGCCGATGGTGTGTCTGCATTTTATTTGTCTGTGCAGAACCTCTGAGATGGTAAGGAATGAATGAGGGATGTTTGATTCAAAGCTTGTAGGATTCTTTTTACACAGCAGGGTGATGTTACTTACTTTGGAAAACATGTCCCCCCCATAGAGCCTGTAACTTATTACAGGCCTGGAAAAAGTTGTATTGTTAATGGGAATCCACATGTATGGCATCCAAATGCATTACATGTATGGAAGTTACCATACAGTACACAAATTATCCTATAATTACCTACGCCAACAGCATGGCTCTTGTAAAGCAATTGCTAGTACTCATGGTTAGAGCATCCATTCCCTGTTTTATACGTGAACTCTTTGTGTACATACTTGGTGCATTGTCTGAACAATGCCCTTTTTTTAATCTGTAATATACAAAATGAGACAATTCACTGTTTTACTGGAGTTTCACTGTAGAGGTAATGCTGCATAAAAAATCTATGCAAACAATAAAAATAATAACTTTTTTTTATCATCGTACCATCCTTGGAAGAAAACACATTCGGAACCACTATGAGGTATATAGACACCATCATTTGAATCAAACAACAAAATACATTTCATCTTGGATATATCTAAAACCACCCTTTTGGTGCCTTTGAAAAAATGTCAGTGTTTTTATAGACAAAGTTATAACAGGTCAAGTTGTCTTTCTTTAGAGTACTGAGCAGACTGGCACTAGAGGTGAAATTAAAGGGCAAACCAACAGAGCATTAAAGAAGCGCTGTGAAAACCAAACTTGGGGTATTGGTTTACAGCTGTCATATGAAGGGACATACAGTACACTCTCTGCCTGCTTCAAAAGGGCTGCTGAAGGTAAATAATTCAGAAAGCATGGCCAGGTTTACGATGCTGGAAGTTTTGCTCTACCTGACTCTCTCGGTATGTTTAGTTCCTGCCATGTCTCAAATAATATATATAAAAAAGAAAAAAGTGAACCATTCTTCTGTGGAGAATTGGATATTTCTCTGTCTGCTAACAGAATTCATAAACAGGGCTGCAGAGTTTGATGAGGTCTTGTTCGGGTAAGTCCATAGGCCTTCAGGTGAAATAGAAGAGAATGAGAACATGGAAGAAACTCAGCAGTTGTGTGTGTTTTTTTGCCCTCTTAAATAGTGGAAGTGGCGAGCAGTTAGTTGAGACAACGGCTTGTTATACCAACTGCACAGAGGGTCAGTCTTGTCTCCACTTTTGACACATGATTTTTGTCATAATTGTTACTTTTTTTACTTTAATAGAAATCCTCTTTCACAACATTTTCTCCTGGTTAGGATTGGGCTTTAAATTTAACTCATCATAAAGCTTAGAAAACTCATGTTTAGAGCTAAATGCCTAAGAATATAGAATATTGTAAGAGTATTACAATTAAATCTTTCAAATAAATATACTGTGATAAATATGAATTAAAATATGTACACAAAAATCAGGTGCTAGCCCAAGAGGGACAATTATATTGGGTATAAAGCATGTAACAGGACCATACAATGCATCAAAATAGTGGAAGGGATTAGCTGGACCACAACCTCAGTATAGATGTACATGTCTACTTGTCAATTGTGATTAGACTGAAAGAATACAAGAATGATCAATCAGCAGACCAAATGGTCGACCAATTATTTGGACTCTAATGTAAGGAACATACCCTTTCAGACTAAAGGCCAAATTCCACCAGGTCCGTCTCCAGTCAGCTGCCGATCCGTCATGGCACTGAATCTGATAGGTTTCTATTCTAGTCAATCTGTTAACCCTCGGAACGCAATGGATCAGATACGCAAGACTTCTATTTTTGCCAGACTCATCAATTCAGCACAGAGCAGATGGAGCGGGACAGGAAGTCAGGCAGCAAAACAAAATAAAAACCTGGTTAATTTTCAGAATAAAACACTCTGTGTTATCGTTAGATCATTTTAAACTTAACTATGCAAAAAAATGTCATTTTGAGCGGAGCCAGGCTTGGAGTCATCAGGTCAGAGGTTTTCAGAGGACCATAAAGACAACATGGATGAGGAGCGGAGGACAATCCTTGATTCAGGAATAACCCGGGGGAAACCTTGGTCACATGACTCCAGCTGTCCGGCAGTCCTGCTCCGTGCTACGTTCTGAAAATGCAACCGGTGGGTGTTGACGGACGAGAGAGCACGGAGCTGGTCCACAGTGGATTGGAGGCAGACTGGACACAGATCTGGTGGACGTCCTGTGTAAGACAAGACTCCCTTGCTTCCTCTCAGGGTCCTGCTCACAGGATTCTAATTTGCATTAGCACCCACTCAGTACACATTATCCTGCTTACTATCTGGCTAACAACTAAAGACATAAACAAACTGACAGAAAATATTGATTCAGACAACTTTATTGATTTAAACATGACTTATTTACGCAGCTAAATAAATAGATAAAGAACCCTCTGATAGTTCTGTGGTAACACTTCCATGGCAATTCATTTTGATCATCCTTGCAATATGAATTTGACATTAAACTGAACAATTCTAATGTAGGTAACTTAACACAAGTTCAATGAGACTCATGCAGGAATATTTAAGTTGACATGTCTGTCTTCCTTCAGCTCTGCTTCCTCTTGGAGCTCTGCAGTTGACACGACTTTAAACATAAATGAGGCAAACGTCACAACTTCACTCTTGCTCCACTTTTCCCTATCAGGGATGGTTGAGGCCCAGTAGCTCCTCCAACAGCTCTCACATCTCTGCCCTGTAACTGTCATTATTTCTAGACTCTCAAGACCAGCCTGAGACAGACACTTGAGTTTTTTCCACAATGTTTACCAATTTAAAATACTTATGGAAACTCGTGTTTGTGCCTCAGTGGCAACAGGCAAAGCAGCATGGACCGTGGAGCTGGTATGGCTGGTAAATATTGAAAGAAAGTGCATGCGTCTTTCAAGAAATATATCATGTAGTGCTCATGTGTGTCTCCCATAGCCAATCTGAAAGCAAAATATTCTGTATTCTTAAAATATATTGGCCTACTGTATCATTATATAAACAGAATTTAGTCAAACCACCTCTTTATTCATGGTCATCTCGCTATCACTAACAGAATACTTGTTCAGGGTGCTGCTCACATACTGACCACAGGCCTTTTGAGGAAACAACGTTTTGAGCAAAGAGAGCTGCAGATGGCCGCAGACCCTGAAACACATGGTTTTGTATCCAGCAAAAAGTGAGACGGTCAGTTTTCCAACTTCCACATTGGAATGAGAGGCAGTTTGACTTTGACAGTTTACAGAAACAGCTTGAGATGTTGCCATGTGTAATTCAGACATCTGTGAATGAAGAGAGCCCTTACAGTTTCATCAGTTTCAGTGACAATGAATGCAAACTCTGTGACAAAAATCTCTATCGCCAGAGCTGCACAAGCTGTTAAAGCTGGTCTACAGCATCCTGACAGAAACTGCCAGTGCTGATCCCTCCATCATTTAAATACCCATCTGTGGTGAACGATGACACAGGACGAAATAGTTTTGGCAGCAGTGGATGTTTTGGAGCTTAACCACTGACAGTAGTGAGTTTAAAATTTAGTAGTACAGGAGATCAAACCTATTTCTTCCTGTCCTAGTAGAGTAACTTAAGTCACTTTGTAATAATAGCACTGCCTTAGCTATGTTGTGGCTGCATATTGCATGCAACATGTGCTGCTTTTGCTTGTTGAGAAGAAATGAATGGGACTATGACCAATCAGAATCAAGTATTTGGAAAATTCAGTCAATATTAGTTAGTAACATGGACAACTGAGGATTGGTTATATAGTTGAACATCGGGTAAATTTTGCTGTTGTACTTATTTTATCTATAAAGGATTTAAATGGTGGATTTCTTTGTTCAAACAATGATATTAATTCTAGAGAATAGACATAATTCAAATCTTGAAGACTATACCACAATCCATATATGTCAGCAACTTATGTATAGTCATAACATAATGTTGAACAAAGATTGGACCGGAGCATTCAACACTGCTCCAATACAGTTTAACACTGAATCAGTATATGTGGTCAGGTTTAAACAAACAAATCCCATCATGGAGTTCAGGATTGCAGCCAACAGAAGAAAAAGCTAGACCAGGGTGACCTCTGTATGCAACAACTCTCCCGTTCCATTAGACCAAAAACACTTGAAACTACTCTGCTGAATCAAAATTGAATTTTCTCTTCTCTCATACTCTCCATATCAGCAACAACACATTATCCCTGCAAGGTCAGCAGGGGCATGTAGCTTAGGCCTACAATGATTTACTTCACACCACCTTTATTTAGGCAGTGCTGATTGGCTGATTGCAGGAACTGTGCAGTAACACTAAATGCTATTAAACTCTTGTTAGTGTGAACCCTGCTTGTCCATCACTTTTTCCATTCCATCTGCTGAATATTTAGCTGAATATACAGTTTTTGCTGGACTACACTTAGAGCTTGGTTGGTTTCAGAAACAAAGAAAGTTACAGAGTAAATGGAGCCACAACTGACAGCCTGCTTTAACTGTGTGAAGTGCTTTAAATCAGCGTATTTTTCATCCTGGGTAAAGTGAAATAAAAACTAAAGCAAAGTTGACATTTGGTGAGAGGATTGTATTTACAAAATATCATTTTTTTCATGTGGAGTCAAGACATTAGCCTGTAGCATATTTTTTTGCACATTTATTAGTAACTGTCAATAGAATACCAATGTTGTTCTGCCATTGTTGATCTTGTCTAGTCACTCATACTGTGTACTGTCAACTCTAATTTTAATTTAGGATGGATTTTGTTTTTTGACCAAATAAGTGCAACATGAATGGTGTTGCCATCAGTATTTAGTTTCCTTTAGCCAAATATTCAACTGACACATTGTCCAGCTAGATATGTGTTTCTAAGTTTACATAGCTGCAGATTTTCATGCATTTTGCCCTGAATACCTGTATATAATTATATAGTATAATACAGTAATTAATGTAGTTCAGTAAATGTCAGTGATTAAAGGCTGGAGACTGAAACACAGGAGGCTCTACTGAAAAGGAATATCAGTGCAGCTAAAATAAATTAACATGAATTAATTCACTTTTTGGAACATAAACTTCGTTCAAAATTTAAGAATAAGAACTATGATGCAAACTAGTTCATTTTAGACTGTATAAACTGGACTTTGTACTCTTGCACAACACTGATGTTAACACTGATGTCGTTACAAATTCCATTTGTAACATGTATATACCTAAATTGTATTCTATCTTTATTTATCTATTTTTATTTTTACTTATTTTATTTTACTAATTGGAACTTCTTGATTGTACTTATGTCTGGGCTGCTGTAACAACTGAATTTCCCCCCCGGGATCTTTTAAATAATATCTTATCTTATCTTGGCACCATGACATTACATTTTAGTTCAAAGCACTGGCAGACGAAATCAGTAATTCCTCTGAATAGCTCCAAATGTGGATATGGGCCATTGGTAATATTAAAAAAGGTTTGTGGCAAGGTGTCAAAGAGATTTCATGGTGATGTACCTATCAACCAAAACATTATGACCAGGGAAAATGAGTAATATCCCTTTACTTTAGCACCTTTTAGTGGGTTGAATATGTCAAGCAGCAAGTGAACTCAAAGTGGATGTGTTGGAAGCAGGAAAATGGGTAAGAGTAAGAATGAGAGCCACTTTGACCATGGCCAAACTGTGCCTGGGAAAAATATAAATATTAACAAATATTTATCAAACAAAGTGCAACAAAGCTATGTGCAAAAATGTTAAGTATCTGTATTATTCACACATGTCGTATATAATAATAACAATTTACTGGCTCACTTTAACAATACATAAAAATGCAGTCGTGGTGCTATTGAGCTCTGATGTAAAGTAATGTAAAAAACACTTGAGGGAAATCTTTGTTGAATAAATAATGACAAAATAAACTGAATGATAAATGACAGGGTGTGTGGGGATGAGGAAAATCCCTTTCATGCTTGACCATGTGTGGCCTATGTGTCTTTAATTAGGGAAGGGGGGATTAAACTGATAATGGCTGGAGCAGGATAAGACACTGGTGTCATTAGGATAATCAGAGCCCTAAATGGGCTTTTGATGCAGTGTGTCCGACAGGTGTAGTGGCAAGATATGGGAGGGAAAGGTTCCTCCTGCATGCTCCAGCTGTGTTTACACTCTTTGTTTGGAACAAAGGGGGCCTTGTCATAACTGCCATGATTGATGTGGCTGCAGAAGAATAGTTAGAGCATATTTACATGAAACACTGGTGGGAGGATCAGCACACGCAGGCCTGTTTTGGGCTGCCACTATTTGTCCTGCACACTCCGTGGCAGAGCTCTTGCCAGGGCGACAACAGACCATCTCTTATACTTCCCTATGCGATGAAATCAGTTTACATTTCTGGGAATGATTCACCACATGGCCCAGGTTTTTCTGGACACTGCTCGATACATATCCTTCACTATCACACTCCATCTTGCAGCTACCTTTCAGCTCTGCCTCAGGGAAATCACACTGCAGGAAACATCTCAGTAAGACATCTCCCCCTCATGTTTGTGTCATCCTCGCATCATATTGAATTGCTAATGACAAGCGATGTTACTAAAGAGAAATCACATCATCGCACTTGACAATGAAGAGCATTTAAAAAAGGCAATAAAGGCACTCTTGACTGATCATTCTGGAGATCTCATCTGCAGCTTCCTTTTTTTTTTTAGACATAAAGCAGTTCTGTTTTTATTCTGAGGGCTTTGGGATGAGCCCAGTGAGTTTGGGCTGATTTGAAGAACAATGAAGTGGATGTGCTGTTCTATAGACTGAATAATGAGGTTGTGTGCTTCAGAGAGCAGCCCTCCCCCTTCTCTCCCTCTCCCTCTCTTACAAAGACACCATCCCCCATCCTCCCCTCCTCTTTGATGGTGCTGATATATGCATAAGCAACACTTTCATGGAGTGCCAAGTATTGCTGGGTTACAAGCCTGGTGCCCTATCTTTCTCAAATGCTGTGATTACTTCTATCATATTATTTCCACCTGAAATGCAAGTAGCATGTAACCTATTTGGTTAAAACCAGCCTCTGTAATTACTGGTGAAATTGGCCCTGAGCTGTTCCTGTTTTAGTCTACCTGATTTTCTGCTGACACAGCCAGTGTTGATCACACAAACAAAATGTTAACCTTTCTGGTGCAATAGATGTACACTAGCCCATGGCTTCTGACTGAGAAAGGGCATTCTTTCTGTTTTTAATGGCTGCCAAACCTCATGGGGAATATGATTCATGTAGAGCGAGCATAGTTACAGCAGAATGTTGTCTCTCTTCAGCCCTGAAATACCACGGCCTTGACTAGATTCCCATGGCTATAATTAGATACTGTGGTTCTGAACCCAAGGTGAATCAATGTCTTAAACATCTCCTTCTCCTGCTGGATACCTAACGCTTTACCCCCCTCCACTCCCCTCCCCCCTTCACTTCATTTGGTCTGGATCAAAATGAGCACCGCAAAATAGTCCTGCTGTGTTATTGTTGTGCAACGCTCGCAGGCTTGGTGAATGCTGGTTTTTTGAGTTCTTCTTCTTCACTTGTCGAACACACAACAGAGGAGTTCACTACATGCAGAAGAAGAAGTCTGCCTTTGTGGCAGGCTGGATTTGAACCCTGAGGGGGCTACCACACTCTTAATCAAACTAATGACCAGCCAATAATGAGGACAGTTTGTGCAGGTCTGTTTGTGCCACTATCAATAAACTAGAGGGTTGGTGTTGAACTCCAGCCAAATGTTAGTGTTCATAGTAAGACCATTGTGGTATGTTTTTAAAAGGGAGGTCAATGTCAAAGCCTCATTGCACACAAATGAAAATATCTCTATGCATTCACGCCTCAGTGCTTCTGAATACATACAAAAAATGAACCCAAACAGACAGAATGAAAGAGTGTTTGTGTTTTGTTCGTAGTAGGCGTATTTCTTTTAACACACTTTTTTTTAATACTGAAATACAAGCTGACGTGTTTTAGCGAGTTTAACATTTCTTAAACACCACAGTGATCGTGTGTGATTTGTATTTCCAGAGCTGCTGCTCTAGATTGCAGCGCTGCTTTGTATGTGTGAGTAAAAAAAATCATTGTGTATGAACTGCGCACTTATTCAACTGCCTGGAGATTTAAAAGGGGATTACAAGGTTTCTCTCCAGAGATGAATTTGCTCCTTTTAAACAAAACTCAGCTCAAATCCAGGAGGTAAAAAACCTGCACTGTGTTGATCAGCTGTTTAAGGTGCAGTTTATGGAGGCTTAAAACTCTTTAATTGACGCTTTCTCCCACAGTTGAATAGCGGGTCTCCAGAGTAATCAGTATGCATTAAATCTCATCTCTCTGTGTGAATATTAGCCTCAGCTATAGAAGGCAGAGAGAACAAAAAGAGATGCAGGTCCCTATTCACAAAGACTGTGATTTGGAAATAAGAGAAAGGGGATTATTATGACACAAAGGCTTTATGATATTTACGGTATGCCTGATAAATAGCATGTCCTGATTGACACGTTTTTACTTCAGTTTTAGTTACACATTTCTTCACAGCGCCCTGATGTCTACTCCATAAATGAAACATTTCAAATACCCTCGCCAATTTCTTTCTCTGCTCCTGTATGCACATGAATACTGTATAAGCGTGTTTTACTTGGAGAGCGCAGCGAGAATGAATCTGTGATTAATAGAAGAATAATGGAAGTGTAATAGAAATTACATTTGGAACATTCATAATCTGCTTCCCTCTCTTTGTTCAAATACAAATGCTTCAGGCTCCAATTTTCATTTTCACTTTGAATAATGAGACAGCAAATTGAAGTGTGCAGTGGGCTAAGAGAGAGGGAGAACTTTCAAGTTCAGCTCAAATGTATTCTGACCTTGGCTTTTTTTCCCCCTCTTTGTCAAAAAGTCATCTGATGCAATCAAACAGTGATTCAAATGTAAATCAGAAATGTAGCATGATCAAAGTTAAATTGCTGTTTGACTTCTGTAAGCCATTGCATCTCTCTCATTGGTCAGTGATATGCACAATGTGTACTGCTGCTAGGAAGATAAGAGGGATAAATGTGTGATCCATCATCTTGTGCACATAATAATCTGCATTTTTCTCTTCTCTTTACTGCTGATGCATGGTGACAACAGCTCTCTGTATCTTAAAAGGAGACCCTGGCTTTAAATGTGAACCTTCAGATGGAGTCCTGCATGTCACTCATGTCACACGTGATTGAGGTTCTTTTTAGAACTAATCTGCAAAAATGGGGCTTGAGCCTATATTGAATTTAAATAGAGGGATCAAGATCTGTGTGGACACCATCCTTGACATACACACTAACCCCTTTGCCCTTTAGAGCGCAGTCATATCATAGAAGTAATGCTATTTAATTATTTGATTTCCAAGCTGCTGGCGGTGAATATTTTTCATGCTGAATATTATCTGGAAGTGTATAGAAGGGGAATTCCACCGTTCTGCAAAACATTTGCATAACCCTCAGCCCTTCTGCCCTATGAGCTCACAACTGCAGCAAGGTTTCATTTGATCTTTTGCACAGGCACACACACACACACACACACACACACACACACACACACACACACACACACACACACACACACACACACACACACACACACACACACACATGCAGAGTTCCCTTGAATTTCTCTTCAGTTATTTAAAGCCGCTGTAAGTGGCTTGCTTTAAAACAGAAGGATGTGTTCAGGGCTCAAGGGTAACACCAGCTGTAATAGAAAGAAGATGAGATTTTAGTAGGACACTGTTGAGTTTACACTTAAATTTATAGACAGACAAAGGGATAAAAGGCATCGCTCTGACACAGCAGATTAGCTGATAAGTTTATATTTGAATGACAAGTCAGTAGTTCATGTAGGAAAACATTGTCTTTCCAGCCATGAATAAAGGAAAAAAATGCAAGTATATATGGTAGCTTATCTATAAGAAAAGTGAAGTAACTGATTTGTAAGACTGGGTTTGGACTGGTATGAAAGTCCAACATTCTTGATGCATTGTTGCTTTTGTGAACCTCCTAAATTGAAATGCTGGGAAGTAGTTAATGTTGTAAAGCACTTTGCAGTGAGCGACTACCCATACATGTTGAAAAACTGAAATCTGCAGATGACCTGTATCACAGAAATGTATTACAAGGGCTTTGAACCAGCTGTAATGCTGTTTTACAGACTTCATTTGGGCAGTGAAATGGTATTATCTGCAGGAGTTATTGTATAAACAACACATAATTTAATCTCCTGTGCTTGGACTGAGTCATTTTATTTAGATTCTGTTGTGATATAAATTGCCTTTACTGGCATATCCCTGCTTTATTGTTGGATGTATTTTTCAGATAGACTAAATCAAGCAACAAAAGAGCTTTCGGCCAGAGAACATTGGATTTACTGAAGTGGTAATAGGCACCATAAATTCTGACTTTCATGCAGCAGTGACAAATGGTACATCAGATATGAAATTTCCTTTGGGACTTTCATCCTCCGCCAGAAATGGTTTCTACATGAAACAGGTATTTATCCTGCTAAGTGAAAAAAGTAGGGTGACAGTGGAAAGATACAGCACAGTGCATACTTTATTACAAACCATATTATTAGAGTTTCAGCTGTGATGTGGGTGGATTTGTTTGAGGAAAGTGTTTGTGATGAAATGCTCAAATAACAGTCCAAGAGAGTGTGTCAGGAACATTGAAACAAAGCTGTTCAGAAAGAATTGTTAAATATTGAATTACAGAACACAACATTTATGTTAACTTGAAATAAAACAGATTGATTTGCAAACGAAAATTCTAGATTAACTTGTTTTATTCTACCGGAATTTACTTTGATCCCCTTTGTTGCTGTTGCTAATTATAAAGCTTTCCATTTCCACACCATACAAGTGCAGTTTAAAACTTGAATGATGGAACATGTACCTCCTAGTATAACTTTTATTTAGAATAAGCCACCACTTATTGAAATGAAACCCATGGACTATTTTATTGCAATATGGATATAATGGCCACATAAATTACTCTTAAATGCTTTACATTGGCTTTAAAACTTGTTTGCTGTGGCACTGGTTTGGCTCAGCAGTTAAAATGTGGACCCAATGTACAGAGTCTGTAACCCTCAAAATGGGTTCAAATCTGATTAACTGCACATTGCTGCATGTCATTCTCCTCTGTCTTCCAAGCTACCTACTCTATCCTTTACTTATACTGTTGCCATCTACTTCTATGTAAAGCAAAACCATTAATAATTAATATAACAGAGCATTTTAATCCCACATTATACTGAGTTTATATGTGTTAAGGCACTGGAACAAACAGTAACTATCACAACTAAACTATGAAGCCAGACTTGCTAACAATTGCAGTCAACTTTTCTGATTGTGTTTTTTACATTTCAAAGACTGGAAAGAAACACCAAACCCAAGTGTTGTGTCATTTCAGAGCAGTACCACCACTTAAGCAGGTGAAGAAGTCCATAGATCTGCCATAATGTCAGCAGAGCTTTGATTTGATAATGGGGGAGTGACATGAATTGTCACCTGCTTCTTTCAACCAAGCGGCAACCTCCAGAGTTGGAAAATGAACACAGTGTGGAAATGCTAAAAGCTGCAGTTCTCAGGGTGTCCACTTGAAGCTGGCTCCAAAAGTCAAGCAATCCCCATTCGGTCTTATATCAAAAGTTAATATGTTTACAGCCTGGTTCAAAGAACAGTTTTGGATACAAAGCTCATTTATTTATTCCTGATATACAGCGGTGAATGTTTTTGCTTTTGTGTCAGCATTCTCAATATGGCGCCAACCACCATTGGGCTTCACAACATTTCTCAAGACATAGAGACTACATCTATATTTACACAGTCTATGCCTTCAACACTTATTCCAAGGTATCCTGAGAATCTGAGAGGTCTGACACTCACATTGACTCATTGCATCTCCCTGATAGTGATTATACCTTATCAAATACCCCCATTTTTTAGTTTTTCTTTTAATTGTCAGCATCCATATATTTAATAGTGTGTAGCCTTGTGACATCATACCATTACTGATGTTAACTAGGATGCATTTTTTCCCATCATATCTGAAGGATATAAATTGATCAAATGCTTTCTCTAACTGCACCTCAGCATCTGTCACTGAGCCAGTTCCTTTATAGCCCATAATGCTAAAACCAATCCATAACTATAATCCTTCCTTTCTACATTTGCTCTTCCTTCTCTATATTTGCAGTGTTCATAACAGCTGTTTTCCCAAGCAAATCCTTTCTAAACTAAGACTATGAACTTTACTTTGGGGCTGGTGTGTCAGGAAAGGCAGGCTGACCTACATCTCTGCATCCAATTTGCATTATTTTGGGAAGGATAACAGTGCATTTAGCATGCCTCCTGACAGCCAAAAATACCTCTGTATCTAAGAGGACAGACAGTGATTGTTTTGACTCAACATGTTTTTATGTTGTTTCTTAATTTAAGGTATTGTCTCCACACAGACAAACAGACAGAACCAAATCAACTGAAAAACAATGCAAATGCCTCCTTCCTCTTTCTCAGTGGTTCACTGCAGGAAGAAGAGTTGATGCAACTCAAACTGAAAATGATTCATTTTAAAAAGTTGCATTCAAGTTTGTTTTGCTTCAAATGCTCCCGAAGCAAAGTAGGAAATGTGTTTGCAACAAACTCACTTCACTATTACTGTCTTCATAATGTTATTCCACTTTTTTTATGAGACTGTTGACCTGACAGAGCCATGGCGGAAAATGTGAAGCCTCCAGGGTGAGATCGCCTTGCATAAGCACATTTTCCATTAGAACAGCACTGAAGGGCAAGTGGAAATTTAACATGTCTCTTGTCCATACACAATACAAGTACTTCTGGAAAATATGGAAATATGCACAAGCAGAAGGGTCAGTGAAGTATTAACACAGATAGAGTTGGGCTGAATGCGTAAACACAAACAAGAAAACAAACACAACATGATCAAACAAACCATAAAACTCTACCTGATAACTATAATACTGCTACAGAGTTATTCTTAAAGAAGGTTTTAATACTGAGCACCCCTTCTCTCCCCCTCCCCTTCTCCATCCATTCCCTCATGGTTAATTGAACAGAATACTTTAGTGTGCAATTAATTATGATGTGCTGAGATGATGTATGGACCTGACAGAGCATTGTGGGTAATAATAGGAGAGATTTATTTACTGGCTCTGCGAAGGCTCCTCTCACCTCTGCAAAATTAATACATTTTCTCTGATTCAAATTATGGAAGAATATAGGAAGGAAATTGTGTCAGACGCACACATGCAGAATACACCCGGGAACAAACACAAACAAATGGCTGAATGTGCACACACACATACACACACACACACACACACACACACACACACACTCTTTTACACACTCAGGGAATCAATGTTGTTCTTGTAGGAAAATTGTAAATGTAAAACGGCAGAAATGAATCATGCTAATGGCACGGCTGACAGTTGTGTTCAATATTATGATTTCAAACCCCCGAAAGATTGATTACATAACCTCGTCTTTATTTACTTGGTGGGAGAAAATACATTGCAGCACAGTCCTTTGGATAAATATAAAGTTAGGGGAAATAACACAGTTGTGATCTGAGCCGAGCAGGACTGAGATGCATCAAAGCTGTTATTGTTGGTTTTCAAAGACACTCATAAGAATTAATTCACACTTAAATCTGAACCCATATCACCAAAAATGTATATAACTTTTGGAAGCATTGTGAAATCTTGATGAGATGCTTTTCTTAAAAGTGCTCCACATTTAAAGTTTGGATCCCCGCAGATATGACTGGCTTCAAATCTTTCTTTAAAATGCTGTTTAGCTCACTGAAAATGTTATTCAGCCAGAGCTAAATGTCCTCTAGAATGAGTTCACATTTTACAGTAGATCCTCAGAGGTGCTTTTCACAATTGCAGTCTAGAGACCGTTTTTTACACCAATTCCATAAGAAATGGGACGCTATGAAAAATGTTGACCAAAACAGATTTGAATGGTTTGCAAATCATTTGAAGTCTAAATTTGATTACATTTTGAAACTGAAAAATGTTATTGATCAATAAAAATGATATACGCTCATTTTCAATTTGATGCCAGCAACGTGTTTTAATACAGTTAAGACAGGGAAAACAAAATAGGGAAGTTGTATCATACTAGAAACGAACACCTAGATGAGCATCTCCCAACTAATTGGATTAATTTGCAACTATGTAGTATCATGACTGGGTATAAAGGGGGGATTTCACCATTCTGGGAGAGACTGAATGAGCGAAATAGGTGAGCAACTCCAGAACAATGTTTCTGAGCATAAAATTGCAAAGACATTGAGGATTCAACTTCGGAACATATTATCAGTACAAGATTCAGAGAATCTGGAGAAACTTTGTACAAAGGGTGAGGCTAATAACTGAAACTGGATTTACAGCCGTCAGGCAGCATTGCTTTTAAAACAGACATCACTCTGAAGTGGAAACCACTGCATGGATTCAAAACAACTTCCAAATACAATTGTCTGTGAACACTGTTAATTGCTTCACCCACAAATGCAGGTTAAAACTGTACCATGCAAAGAGAAAACATGATTCAGAAATGCCAGCGCCCTCTCTTCTCCTGAGACCATTTGAGATGGACTAAGGACTGAGTTGAACACTATCCTCTGCTCTGACAAATCAAAATTTGACATTATTTTTGGAAACCATGGATGCTGTACCCTCCGCTTTTCAGAAGGGAGGGACCACCTAGCTAGTTATTAGTTAACAGTTCAGCAATCATCATCCTGGCATGGACATATGTGTACACATCTTAAAAGGTACCATTAATGCTCAAGAATATACAGGTTATGGAGCAACATAATGTTGTGTTGATGTTGCCATCAAGACAATGCCTGTTTTGGGAAGACCTTGCATAGTGAAGCAGAAAGATGACAACCTACATGTTGAACCTATCATAGCACGACAGCTCAGTAGTAGAAGAGTCCAGATGTTAAACTGGCCTGCCTGCAGTCCCGACTTGTCATCCATTGAAAACATCCCGTGTATCATGACCCAAAAAACAAGACAAAGGATTTCAGAAGCTGAAGTGTTTTGCAGCTGAAATCCTATATCAGGCAAAAAATGGGACAACATTTAACTTTCAAAACCCCATAATTGGTTTCCCCAGTTTGTAAAGGTTTACAGAGTGTTGTAAAATGAAGATATAATGCAACACAAAGGTAAACATGCCCCTGTCTGTTATTGTTTTGAAAAATATTGCTGGCATCACATTTAAAATGAGGTACTTTAGATAATTTGCAAACCATCAAATTCCATTTTTATCAACATTTTGCACAGCGTCCAAACTCATATTTGGGGTTATACTTTGCATGGACATAAATATACCATAATGTTAGTTAAAGTATGTTTGTAGAACCATCCAGTCTCGGTTGATTTTTTTGTTGAGGAAGAGAAAAGCAAAAAAGTGTTCGTCAGCAAATCCTGCTTTTTCAGCATAGTGCTCCTATGGTTTGATAATGTTTGCTGACAGAGTGCTGCAGCACACTTTGACAGAAAGGGATTAGACAGGTGTAGTTTTCCATTAATACAACTTGCCCAACACGTTTGATAAGGGGTGTAAGTTTTACTTAGTCAACCCACAGGTGCATATCTGCAGAGGCCGATGCTTTCCCACACACACTTATAAACAGTATGCAATCAGTTTTTGCCCATCTGCAGAGCATTATGATCATCATATCCCTGAAGCACCTGGACATTTAAATAGGGGCAGATGTTGCTGAAACATATACGTGTAAATGAGTTGGACTGTGCGGGTGTGGTGCTTATTTTGCAAAGAGGCCAAGGCGTGTACAGTTTCAAACAGCTGCAAGGTTTGGCGTGGAGTAAAGCACTTGTGTCTTTGCCTGATTGATCGTCTTTCACTGAAGCACTGACTGCTTCTGCATCCTGTAACTCTGACTTACTACAGTTAAACTTGATTCATGTATTTTCCTCCCAGAGCGATGGATCTATTGAGCAAAAAGTTGCACGCAGCCCAAAGCGACATTGATTGCTTTCTATTCTCCCATCCGATTCTTTCATTCTTCCCCACAAGCGCTCTCTGGTGTCTCTCCATCTTTTCAGTTTTAAAAAGCACCTTGCTTCTTTCTTGGCGCCGGTGTTCCATTTAGCAACATGTGGGCAGTCTGCCAGATGCTTTCATTGTTACATAAATGAAACAAATCCCTGCTGTGTAAGAAACGATGTGGACATGGAAAAAGATGATATTACTTCTCCATCAGGAGTTGGTCCAAATAGCAGGAAGCTTGTAAAGGCTGGTATGTTTGGACCATAAGGAGGTTATTCTCAAAGAGTGGGGCAAAGGGAGGAAATTAAATCTAGAAACCTCAGGAGCCTAATAACACATTCCCAATTTCTCACAATGGAAACTAAGCAGCAACAGGATTATATAATACTAATGCAATGGTAAACAGTCGTTTATGAGAACAGTTTACAACGCTTTTCCGTGGGGATTTGTCCACAGTATAATCCAAACATCATACGATATGTAAACAGATGTGCTTGAAATTGAAAATGCTTGGCTGACGAATGTTTTTGATCCATAGCAGTGATTGAGGTCAGCGCTTTAGTGTTCACAAGCTCCTCTGTTTATATCAGGAGTATTAACCTCTTACAATTACATTTCACTGTACTTAACGACTGTTGGCTAACCGTGTGTGTAAATGTGGATGTATGGATGTATATGTGACAATGTCAGTGTGCCCGAGGATGTCTGTGAGTGTCCACATAAGCAGCCTGAGGAATCAGAAAATCTGCGGTTACCAGGAGCACAAAACTACGTCAGGGTGTTTATTTGACTTTTGTTGGAGAAGTATCATATTTTGCTTCTGTTTATGTGAGTTTTTATTATTTAATTAGCCTATGTAGAACATGCTGAGGCTGTTTTCAAGCTTTTGATTTTGACATGACTTTAGATTCCTTTTTAACAAATCCTTAAAAATGTTCCTTAAATAAACACATAAACTAGCCCCACTATTCATTTTTACAACATGTTTTTTGAAACTATATGATACTATATTATAGGGACCACACTTTAAATTGATTCTACATGTGCTATTGCGATGCTATCACTTTATAAGTAAATTGCTCACTAGTGCCTTGCATTCATTTGAGGCTGTTTCTGGCAACTTACGGAATCTAAGCCCAATATTCACTCAACTTTTAGCTCTTTCAACCAATATATTTATCCCTAGATGATGTAGACTACGTTTTTATCCACCAATAATTTGTGCTATGTTGCAACAAGCTGCTAGCAGTTTTCTTTGCATTTCATTGTAACTGTATATTCCTTTTCTTACTTTGAATTATGACTTTGAACAAACATCTTTTGTTTAGTCCTTAGAGATTGAAGATAAGAGGATTTAAATGTTGCCATTCTGCTGTGTTACTTTTCAACTTACACACAGAAAGTATACAGGAATATAACAACTTTTGGATACTTTGATGTTGAAATATGATACGAAATGTAAATTTTATATTACATACTCAATGCAACCGCTGCAAAAGCCAGTGCCCCAGTTTGGCCACCCCAATCACAAAAGTCTGGCTCCGCCCCAGACTTTATTTGTATTAGATGGAAAGATACAGGCTTGTTACCATAAACAGACAAAGGGCAGTGTCAGGTAAAATCAAATGTTTGCTGAAGTTCACCCTGTTTTCAATATTTAAATGATACAATTGCACCCATAAAACAACATGCACCTGTGCACACAGTTTATATTTTCAGTGCAAACTGTATGTTGAGAACATCTGCCTCATGTATATACAACCAACCTGTTACACTCACTGGCTAGATTTATTTTATCATCCTATGTACACCATAGCATTGCACTGTTGTCTTAATCTGTATATTAAGAGCAGTGTAAACCAAAGTCAAAGTTTGTGTGTACTGATACTCGACCAATTAAGCTGATTATGACTCTGATTCTACATTTGGAAAGTAGTGCTGTTTAATTTATAGGCCAGGGTGATTGTGGTATATGGTTGTTCAGTTTGCTCATTGAAAGTTTACTCACTGTGAAATTAAAAAAGCTGTGTTTAAAAATAAAATAAGAAATGTATGACAGAAAGCTGTTAGACCATACAGCACTGTTGTTTGGGTGTAAATCAGGTCCATGTGTATTATTGGGGGGTCCTCAGTTGGCCATGCATGCAATGGGCTTGAACAGACACTCCACACCAGAAGCTGTTTATTCATTTCCGTGAGTCAGTGGAAGACAGATTAAATTCTACACAACACCAGTGACAACTTCTAAGTGTTTGACTCACTCCATCTATTCTAAATGCATAAAACATCAGCGTGTTGACTTGCCGTGAAGGCTGCATTGTGAGCAGTAGATTAGGGTGAGGCTCCTTGCCATGTCTTTAAGTAAGCTTATTCTGAAGTGAAGGAGGCACCAATCATCAGATACAGTGTGTACTGGTCCAGGCTATTTGTATGCAGCCAAAGATGCTCTCTCCTCGCCACAGGCATCTCTGTATCATTCTTCATTTAAGAAGTGCTTTGAAGAGTCCAGTCAAGTGTAGTGAGAGATTTGAGTGAAAACAGCTGCCTGTCATACTCACTGTTTACTCTTTCCAGTGGGCTGAGAAAAACCCTTTTAAAGGGCTATTTATAATCAAATTCATTACATGCAGCTTAGAATGAACCCAAACCTTTTATGAAAGTTGTTTTTCTTTCTATTTTTTAACCAATATCCTCTAACTTTTGGAAAACAGTTTTAACATGTTTTTCAAAAACACTTCTTTTAATACATTTTTGTTTTGCTTACTGAAAGCCTTTCATGAAGCTACAAATTGGTGCGCTGTTTCAATTATAGATTTAATTCCATAAAAAAATGTCTTGATCCATTTTTCATAAATTAACCAAGACTGAAACTGATGGTGTAAAATGTGGAAGGGGTCAAATATAGTATCAAAAATACAACATATTATTATGACCATTAACTGGAGGGCTTTGTTTTGCTGTCACTGCTCTAGTATTCCTTGTATTCGGCTGTAGTAGGAAGCTATTTTCAGTTAAAAACTCAATGAACTATAGCTGTTTGCTAAAAAACAAGCAAAACTTAGAGAATTTCTGATGAACAGAATTGAGCTTTTAGTATCTAAAGAAACTGAAATGTTACTCATGTATGTGGCTGCTGATGGTGCCCTGTGTTCGAAGATAAAGGAGTAGAAGTGCTGCCAGGTCACTGACTTTGACACATCCAGGACTCAGAATCAATCCTGACTTGAGTCCTGATTTTTAGGACTTGAGACTAGACTTATAGCTGAGCACTAATGACTCAGACTTGGACTCAAGCATGGACTTCATTAAGACTCATATAATGGAGAGGAGGAAGTCCTCTATTTCATTGTTTGGTACGTTTATCTAAAGCCCTAATCATTTTCTCATGTCGAGCAGCTGACGTGTGTTCATGGGCCGTCTTGTTCAACAACAGTTCCTGCCTGGTTGCCTATAAAACGTGCCATGAGTCATGCGTTCCACTTTTTAAGGTTCTACACCAAAGCAAACAAAAGCAGCACTTAAGTCACAAAATGTAAAAGAACCATCGGGAAAAGAGACAGGGACAAACTCTGAATTTATCAGGATGCACCCAGGAAAGTAAGTTCGATGCTTAACTCACTTGGACTGTTGGTACTTGTAACTGTTAGCAAGCTATGCTAATGTTAGCCTCTAAAGTGACTCACCCACTGGACTCTTGATGTTTGGTTAGTTAAAATGCAGATTAATGGCAGGTGGGCTGAAGGTATTTTTGGTTTAAGTGGACACTTCAAGTAATCCCTTTGCTGCAGAATTGATAAGTGCGTCTCCTTATAAAGATAGCCACGGTGAACATTTACACACAATGCACAGGGCTGTAATTTAAGTGATGAAACAATCTCCAGACCAGCTGACAAGATAATTCTGAATCTAATATTAAAATGTGTTTTCTACAGTCAGTCCAGGTTTGTACAGTAATAATAATAATAATAATAATAATAATAATAATAATAATAATAATAATAATGCATTTTATTTATCATGCACTTTACATTCTGAACAAATCTCAAAGTGCTACAGGACATATTACAAGGGCAGTAAGAATAAAAACAGACAGTAAAATGCAGACACTTGTTAAAGACACTGTGGTTAAATAAAACAAGTAAAAGCAGCAAACTTGAGAAACATAAGAAACTGATATTTGAAACAGATTTTTCTCTTATTGATCAGTCTCTTGATATCAAATTAGTCACTGAAGAGTGTGTAAGCTCAGTGTAGCATATTCCTGAGAACACAGTGATAAGTTTGGAGAAGACACTCGACTCAGACTTGGACTCAGGTAAGACTTTGATTCTTCTTTGATGACTTGGACTCAACTTGGACTTGAAACACTGAGTGCACGGCTTAGCTCAGACTTCAACTGCACTTGTCCTTCAAAAACTCTCCAAGGCACACTGTAGAGCAGAATTAGTAATGAGTTGTTTTGTGTCAGTTTGATCTGTAGACAGGCAGTTGTTTGCCAGCATCTATGTCAATGTCATATCCTGTTTCTGCCCTGAAGTGATCAATCAATAAAGTATGATTTGAAGAGCATTTTAATGCATTTATGATTGGTTCCAAGACATTGAAATCAATAACTTTAAAATTAAAACAACAGTTGAAATAGTGGTGAAAGACATAACTGCACAATGAAGCCCAGCAGTAGGTTCATAAATGTACCCATAGTTGCTCTTCTTGTCTAAAGTAATTAAGTGGACACTAAAACAACAAATCATTTGATGTTTTAAAGCCCAGAGAGAGCAGAAATATGCTAGTATAATTCAATTTGAGCCACCACAAATATCAGATCATAATAGCTGCTTAAAACGAGCAGTGGTACACTTGGTCCCTTGAGCTGTATGTAAAAGCATCTCTGCTTGGCTTTGTTCAGCTGCTGCTTCCCATCAGAACTCATGGCAAGCTTTTCACCATTTTTCAGGGATTTTGTTCCTGATTCTGAACACAATTTCTTTGCCTTTGCATGGATGATTAATGAGCTGGTGCTTTGTGTGGCCTCCTGATATCCCCTCTGCAATGGAACTTAACAACCAATCACAAGCATAAAAGGTGACTCAGACCCAGTCGTCGGGCGGAATTGATACACTCTTTGGTCGGACTTTCCATTTCCCAGTGACAGAGATTAGACTAATTGTGAATCAAACCCAATGATTAACTTGAGCACATTTTAAAGGTTCTAAGGCATTTCAATTAACATGCAGGACACCAGTGAATGGAGAGAGTTTAATGAGATCCAATTGTACTATTTGCCAAAGAAATATCATTAGTTGATTTATGTGTGTTTATGATGGATGTTTTATTCCTATTAAACGGGTCCGGCTCATTATTAATCAAGCCCAAATGGAATACTGATACAGCGCTATGGTTAATGGATCTGCTTATTAAACCAAACCCATGCCGTTAACATTCCCAGCATACAATTTAATTATCTTTTCTCATCCTCACTCTAATTATCTTTGATATTTTTCATCTTCACAAGGTCTGATGGCTATCTTATCTTAAAGGCACACAGCCAAGACTTTTATTATGCCTTCTGAGATCAAAAAGAGACTTGTCTGAGAACAGTGTTTTTCTGTTATAAGAGACAGAAAGATCAAAAGCAGAGCTGAAGAATACTCTCATCATGATGTTCTATTTGACTTCAATCTCTCCCTTTGCTGTGGGATCACACACTGTGACTCAGGGAGGGGGTGAGCACAAGCTTAATAATACCAGGCAGGCCACATTATGTATATATGCATGCTTGAATGCATGCACACATATGCACAGACACACATAGAAACAAGCAATCACAAATACAAACTGGTCTGAGTTCTGAGGACAGCTTTAAATGCATTTCATGCTTATTTTCCATCCGGATGTCCAATGATCTCTCTCTTTTTAAAAGCCAAAATGAAGCACAGGCACCATTTAAGTTTAGAGGAAAAAATCTGCTCCGCTTTGTGAATATGAAATGAAATAATTTTCATCCTAAAACCAGAATGTTTTACAGTCTTCACCAGAGGAAAAAAAAACATCCTCTGAATACATAAGTAGAGTTTAATCAAACCAAAGGCCACACAGTGAAAAACAGACTGAAGGACATTTTACACTATAAACTGTGCAGTGCTGTGTTTATGCCTAATTGCTGTAAATCATCATTTACTGTAAACCTATCAGAGCTCCTGAGTAAGCATCGGACTGGCTTTAATGACACCATAATGATATCTGTGATTGGGACAGCAATTATGTTGTGAAAAGGGAACAGAGATGAATGAAAAGACAACTCTGCAATAAGGACATGCATTCTGCAGATCAAAGAGACGCACTCAGAGTGATTTAGATACAGTTGTCACAGACAGCTGTCGGCATAATCATGCTGCCATATTCGTCAGTTGATGGGCACTGATGAGCAGCCCGAGCTTAGCCAAATCATTATTAGATCTCCATTGTGATAAATGTTATTTATTGCTGTCAAGCGGCATTAATGTTTAATTCAGAGGTGGAAAATGAGCCGGGCAGAGCCGCATGGTTCGGCCCATTCACGGTCAGTTTGTGACAAAGAGAATGACTGAACGGCGGCCAGACAAACTTCATCACTCAGGCAAATAAAGAGAGAGAGTGAATGTGTGAGTGTAGGGCGAAGAAGAAGGAAAAAAAACAGACAGGGAGGGGGGGTTAATGGCTGTAATTTGCATGTGTTTTAAAAGGGTAATGAAGTAATATGATGTTTATCTTTTCTGAAGAGTTTAATTTCTGCTGGCAGAGGCCCAGAGCACACCGTGACACCATATAATGAACAGCAACATGAATATGGGCCAGGGTGTGTAATGGTAGCAGATGTGCGAAGGTCCAAGGGTAGGCAGAGAGAAAGAGGAGGGGGGGGGGGGGGGGGGGGGGGTGTATGTAGCTTCTGTTGTGATGAGCAATGGATTGATGTGTGTGGCTGAGAGAGGGAGGAGGGGTCATGCTCAATGATTTATTCATTTAGTCCACTAACCAGAAGCCTGTGTTTGTTTGTTGACCCTCAGTAGTAAGCTAGAAAAACACTTAAATCTCACCCTCTGATCATCCCATCATCACTCTCATCACTGATAGCCCTGTAGGTTATGTGTAAGAGCAGCAGTTTTACATGCTACATCTCAAAATAATCCTGTCATCATCCCTTTTATTTCATTTAAATGAACACACCAACATTTTTCTTTTCCTTTGTACCAACCTGAGTATTCTTTAAGTAAATGCTGAAGCAGATATCACTGTGCCTGAGAGGTTCTGGTGTCTCAAATAAGATGATAATGTAAAAGGGGTCAGCTGCTAATCTTTATTCCCTGAGTAAAGCGCTCATTCATTATGTAACAGTTTGCATTTGTATTCAGGCCAAAGACCCAGGGTGCAGAAACATTCAGAAAGCCACTCATAAAAGCATCCAGGATTTGTAATTCTATATCACTCCTAACACTCACATTCAATGACAAGCTGTTACTACTAATTACAGAAAAACAGTCTGTGATGAAGTCTTACATGTTGCTTAACACAGAAATGTAGAACGAGGAACGAGCATGAGAAGCATGATATATCACTAATACAATCCCTTTATTCAGCACCATCAAATATTTGCCTTGATAATGGGCATGATACATCTTTTATTTCTCTTTTAGAGTGCAGAGAGCGTTCTTTAGTGTTAAAATTACTTTTCAATTGAAACTAATCTGTGCTGTTATGAAAAGGAAGACTCAAGGTAAACATTTATTCTAGCCTCTTCTTTCACCAATGTCAGAGGCAGTCTTCTGAAAACATTGCTGTGTATGTTTAAACAGATAATAAACTTTATTTGCTTTGCCTTGTCACAATAAAACTGGGATCCTGTTGTTACAATACTTGCAGACATTAGACATGCAAACAAAACACAAGATACATATCAAATATCAAAACACATGACACTCATATGTTCTTATTGTTTATGTATTGATAACAACTTGTGTGTTGGCAGCTATGTATGCAGCAACCAAATTTAAGACACCCTATGAGGCATGTAAGATTTGAGAGGTAAGGAGGTTTGGTATCAGATCACAACATATGATATCCTACTGAGCTGCTGTACTGTACCGTATCCTGTCATATCGTGTTGTTTTTGTTTTGTTTGTTTTTGTTTTGCTTGTTTTTTTTAATTAATTAATTATTTTTTTATTTTACCTTTATTTTACCAGGAGTAGTCTCATTGAGAAAAGTTTCACAAATAGAACAGGACAAAACATATAGTGACAAGTAACTATTACATTGATTTATAAATTAGCAGTGTTCAGCTCTAAAACATGTGCACAAGCTGATCAGATGATCCTTTATCCTAGTTTTAAAATCCTCCAATCGTGTCTTATTGTATCCTATTGTATTGTGTCGTGTCCTTTCGTATCGTATTGTGTCATGTCCTATTGTATCATATCGTACTGAATCGTATCGTGTTGCATCGTGTCGTGTCCTATTGTATAGTATTGCATCGTACCAAATAGTGTTGTCATATTGTATCGTATCATACTGAACCGTATCGTGTTGTACCGTGTCATGTCCTATTGTATTGTATTGTGTTGTACCGTGTCGTGTCCTATTGTATCGTATCATACTGTACCGTATCATGTCATGTCCTATTGTATCGTATCATACTGAACTGTATCGTGTTGTACCGTGTCGTGTCCTTTTGTATCGTACTGTGTCACGTCCTACTGTATTGTATTGTGTCGTACCGTGTCATGTCATATTGTATCGTATCGTGTTGTATCGTGTCGTGTCCTATTGTATCGTATTGTGACGTACCGTGTCATGTCCTATTTTATTGTATTGTGTCGTACCGTGTCGTGTCGTATCGTGTCATGTCCTTTTGTATTGTATCATACTGAAGCGTATCGTGTTGTATCGTGTCGTGTCCTTTTGTATCCTATCGTATCGTATCGTATCGTATCGTATTGTATCATGTCGGCTCCTGTCGTATCGTATTGTGTCGTACTGTGTCATGTCCTATTGTATCGTATTGTGTCGTACCATGTCATGTCCTATTGTGTCCAATCATTTAGTTTGGTTTGGTAATTTATCACATCATATGACTGTGCTGTACTATACCATACTGTAGTGTTACATATAGTATTCTATCTTAACATATTGTGTCGTATCATATTGTAACATATCGGACTGTATCCCATTGTGTAGTGTGCTACTACTTGCAGACCTCTTACAAACTGTTTGCTTTTATTTATTTTTTCATATTACGCTCAAAGAAGGGGAGATTTCTTCAATTATTTTCCCAGGAGGGGGCTCCACAATTACATCAATTACTACACCATTACAGATTGGCTTTTAAATTGACCTGGCTATAGAGAAAATTGCAGATAGTTGGTGTCAATATGGATGTGAAGAGATGGTGTAAATGAGCAAGAATGACAGTGACTCAGCCAAGCCTGGATGTGAAGTTAACCATCTCTCTACAGGATAACATCAACACTGGCAGGAGAAGAAGAGGAAGAGGTCCACAGACTGCCGCTTTTTCTATTTTCATCCCGACTTGATAAAGGTGCCTGACATCATCTAAACAGTGAAGCCTATTTGTAACCAGGTTACCAGCTATCTTTCATCTGTAATTGAGAGCATGCAGCTCCAGTCAGAAGTGTATCAACAATATAAAATGTTGTTAGCCTTCCATCAAGCAGCCTCTGAGGGGAATAATAGCTATCAACTGAGTGGAAAAAGGGGCCTCAGACAGACTGGAATGGGGGCTGTGGTAATGGGGTAAGATGTTTCCCTAGAGTTATTGTTATTACGGCATTAGAAATAGAAACAATTGCATGGGCAAACTCATGCTCAAACTGCCCTACTTGAGCATGGTTGCATTGCACAAATTGCATTTATATCAGCTATCGAAAAACAAACACAACTCTGTGTTAACAACTAGCAACCAGCTTCTCAAATACCAGAGCTTTGTCATGTCTTTTCTCACTCAGATTCACAAGATATCCTTTAATGTCTTCTTTGGACCCCTAAGCTAGTGTCTGTTGTGGGTAGTACGTACACAGATGGTCACACCTATTTTCTTCCTGGCTAACATGCTGTTAATGTCAGTCTGTCTGTTTGGTTGGATTCAGGCAAAATTTCCCTAACATGGTTAAGGTTATAAACATCATGGTACATTATCACAATATTTTCATACTGAAATCAATCTTGGGTCTACTGTGCAGGGGTCCTGTAGTGTTTAGCCTCTCTCTTCCCACCAACCTCCACCTGAAGCAGACTATTTATGTATTTCTGCTACATCACTTAGAACAGTTTTTTGGGAGCGTCTACTGTTGCCGCAGAAGTGGAAACATTAAAGTTAATTGATAGCCTGGTGCTTCTGTGACTGCAGACACTTAAATATAACTTTTGTGTCTCGATGACAAGCCAAGGGCCATAACAATGGGACAGTATTTGAGGCTTGGGAATGAGAATGGGCTGGGTTCAACCAATTGTTGGCACACCCAAACATTCAGCAGCGGTATTGTACCAATGACGTGTGATTGCTCCACACTTGCCGTGGATAAACTTGGCATGTGAGAGGAGACTCAAAGTAGATACATGACAGACACACATCATCTGTCTTGTCGCACTATTCACTCCCTGCCCCCCAGCTGTGCCTTTGCTGGATCCAGGGATGGACTGCGGTAAAGGAGTGTTTAAGAGAAGCCTGTGGATTGCAGTAGATCCCTGCATAAGACCATCAAATTTAAACAAGCAGTTCATAAATAAGCCTATGGAAGAGGATGGTAATCTCTTTAAGATATAACTATTGTCCCAGTGTGTGTTTGGTGACTAAAATACTACAAAATATAAGCAATAAGACATTTTTGGGGGGATTTTACACATGCGCTTGTCGCCCAAGTCTTTATGTGTCTTAAATTCAGCTGGTGTGGACAGGTGGGTTTGGCCCCGTTTATGATAATGATAGCCCTGTTTATGCCTGCTTGATGTGCACTTTGCTGCTCATATTGACATAGGTGTTATGATCTCAAATCAACCCTTTTTTCCAGCCTGAATAAACACAACATGTAACCACTCCCTGTTGGTGCTCTGCTGCAATATTATGAAATATATTTCCAATTCTTTTTATTTGGCTTTATTTTCACAGAGAGGGTGAAATGAGAACCTGCCACATCAGTGTGAGTGCATTGTAAAGCTAAACAAATGGATTAGAATGTACGAAATGTTTGCACTGAAGGCAGTGTGTGCCGCAGGCAGTCAGCAGTTTGTTATAAAGGGAATTTCAGTCTTGTCTTGTTTGCCTTGGAGCTGAACAACTCCACTGCTCTGCTTGTGTGTGCTCTAATTACAGACAAGATTAGAGCAGGCAAATTAAACTGCTACCAGCCACTGTTTGTAATTGCCACAAGCAAATGTTTGTAATTATGAACAGATTGCTTTACTATCGATAATTAAAACAACAACACAACTATTTAATGACTATCTGGAGATGGCACTCTGAAATTGACAACAGAAAAGAGAAGTCATTTTCACCCTGAGACTCATGCCTTTTTCTGTCTCTACTGCTGCTCTTTTGTCTTTCTACTGCCTTTCTGTCAATGCTCCCTCGTTGTAGATCAAATGCAAAACAAAAGCTGTAAAGTCTGTGTTGATAGCATTGCTGTCACGGCTCTTTGCTTTCCCCTTTAGCAGTGATTGTCCATTGTCAATGGGGTAACTGATATACTGAGCAGTTGGTATTATTAGTTGTGCAACCACTATTATAATCCCCCACCTGTTGTCAGCCATTTGATACTGACACACAATATCAAGCATAAGCAACTGACCCTGTCGCTCTGCTGGCTAATGAGCTGCTTCATGAGGTCACTGCCAGTAAGCTTCATGCTAGCACTGCAGCATGACCACTATTATAACTTCTATGGTCCTTTAGTGTTTGATGTCAGACTGCTAATGGGACTGACTAGAAATGCGACTATTATGTATTGCCATCACTACTGCCACACTATATGTTCCTGCACCACTTCTATTAGTGCTATTATGTAAAATAGCAGCAAATCCTCAAAATGGAACACTTATCCTATCTGCAAATATACTGATGCTTTGTGTCTGTGTTCATTCATACTGCACATTACGATGATGATAGTGTTAGATGTGTCACATGAACTTCTATGATCCTTTATAAGGTAGAAAAATAGGGCCTCCAGAAATGTTCATATAGTCTTTGTGTAGACTTCAACATCTTGAGCTAGCTAATTGAGCTAACAGTCCTTCCATGAGGTGATTAAAAAACAGTTAAATGAAGGTATTAGTTACTGTTTCCAGGTGGCTTTTTTAAAACATGGTGCAACTGTATTAAAGCAGTTTTGGAAAAGAACTTAAGGACCATGTACATGATATAATGCTAAAAGACCATGGCTTATCCCTTTGCTTGTTTAGAAGTGATTGGACAGCTGCTAATAGCAAACAGTGAATTAGAAAGGAACAAAGTAATTTTGAAATGTCTAAGCCAGGGGCGAGTTCAGGATCAGACCTTCTGGGGTTACGGTTAGACCTTCTGCCCCTCAAGATATGGGGAGTTCCTCGCCAGTGTTTAATCCTACCACTAAACCAGTCGTTTTACTATACAGCAAAAACATTTTACATCATATAAGATTTTTATTCACATAAATTATACTAATAACCTGCATTTGCAAAACAGAATATTTGTCAAGAAAATGAAAGATGGAATATATAATTGATACAAGTTAGGAGGTTGAAGAGAACTCATATTTGGTAACAAATTTATTAACATATTAATGACCCATTTATTCAAATATTGTACTATCATACATATGATTCTGTTATGTAATGTACTTTCTGTTCATAAGGACCACAACTAGTCTTTTTCTCCCCACTTAAACAACATTTCTGTTCAGTAAAGAGCCTACAACTATTATCTTCAAAAAATAACTTACCCTTTGTATTTTTAACCTTTTTGTTGTTGTTGTTGTTGTTTTTCTGCTCACTCATCAATGTCTAACATTAAAGCTGGGGTTGGTAGTCTGATTTAGATACACTTTTGTTATACTGGTTAAAATGATCTTTATGTCCTGATGGGAATCAATACGTAATGTGTTATTAAAAAAGAGCCTTGGAAAACACCAACCAATCCCTGCCAATTATGAAACCAATCAAATCCCTTCCTGCCGTTATACCCGCCTCCTGCACATACATTTCACGTTTGTTTGTGTTTTTAACTTTCACTATGATAATGTTTTGGTGTTTTCTTACTGCTGAGTGAGACATGAGTTGACGTAGTAAAAAAAAAAACGAAGGTCTGAGGTTTTAAATCAGTCATGATCATATGGTCGCGAATCAGCGGCATTCGAGCATGTGAGTGGGGGCGTCGTTTTGGAACAATTCATGCTAGTTGATCATGACTTTTGGATGAAACTAACTATGGAGAGAAAGTGGGGGGGATTGCCTTTTTCAGGTATAATATATGGTATTAGCGGAGGAATATGTTGACTTTGACTTTGACTTTCAGGGGTGCTTGGATGAACTTTAGGGAGGATTCATGCACCTGCCAAAAATCTTTAAAAAAACCTGTGGTTTGAGCATGAAACAGTGATACCATTATCACCTTCTACATATAGATTAAGTATCACTTTAACTGTTTCTGTTTACGCAGCTACCATTGGCAGTTACATGTCTCAGAGTGTAGTGTATTTTCAGCATTTAAAACAACTTTAAATGTTTGCACCTGTATCAACTATTACCATCAACGTCATATAGTATCTATTCCAACCCCAATAAACATGGTACACTTAAAATGTATACACAAGCTCTTAAACAAAAGACCACAACTATATTTTTGCATGAATTGCAAGTATAGTTTGGATGAATATTTTAACATTTTTTACACTGATGATGTTTGCATCAAAACTCATGATATCATACATAAAGATATTCTTGTTTTTGAACTATTAGACTTGGCCCTGACACATTCATCTGTGACAAACAGGCGGTCTTTCTTTTCCCATTTAAAGTTAAGATACCCTGACAGACAGCCTGATCTGTTTTTGTTTTCTGAGGGGACAGTTTTTACTTGACTGAGCTGTGATGCCATTGTTTGTCTGTTATGTATAGCTCACTTACTGCACTTAGGAAATAAAGTGCCTCTGTTTCAGAAGGACCCTCTTCTACCTTAAGCCCTATCCTTCCATCACACCCCATTACCTGCTATATTCATTATGCTCATTGTTATTCCTTGGGTGTGTTTGATTTTATGTTCTAATAAGCTGGTCTTGATACGGTAACAGATGGTGTTTCATTTTGTCATGGAGCTGTAGCAAAGTGCCAGGAGTTGTGATGTGTTTGATTTTATTAGAGATGAGATTTAGCACATACATGCTACATTACTGCAAAAGAACTCCCATTTCTCATCTGCAGGAGAAAATGAAACTGTGATGAAATGTAATATAGTCCCCCTCAGGCAGAACTGGAGGGACTGGGAATTGCACCACAATAAATCTAATGGATATTACTGCACTCAGTTCACCCTCTCTCTCTCTCACTCTCTTTTTTCTCACTCAGTATTTCTCTCACTCCCCCCCAGTTTACCTCCTCTCCACCTTTTATTCTCTCTTGCTATGCAAGCATGCATGGTGAACACACACACACACACACACACACCACACACACACACACACACACCACACACACACACACACACACACACACACACACACACACACACACACACAGTCTGGCCTTCACAATTTACATCTGCCTGAAAAGCCTGTCCCTTCTTCCACAAAATTCACTTTATATTTACCATCAGATCCATTTTGGATCGTCCTAATGGATTTCAATACCAGGCCTAAAACTTGAAAGCTAATGAAGTAGATTTCTTTGTCTGGCCCTTGCTGCATCCTAAAAGAATTATATAAACAAACAGTTGGCAATGTGGAAACATTTTATTGTAAATGAAAACAGAAAATATGCTGGCTGATAATTGCGGTCATTACTGAAAAAGAAAATCCAAAGCAGAACATGATGGCAGAGACGGTTTATCAGACTGATTTGGTTACTGTTTTTGTCTTATTTTAACTCTTAACTCCACAAGCTCAACATTCTTCATCTTTTAAACAAACAATAGGTGCAACAAACAGTATTGAATGCACATTTTTGAATTCAAAAACTGTTATACCAATAAAAGAATAACCTAATAAAGTGGAAAAATAAATCATGCAGTTTCTGAAAAGTGCCTCTCTTTGTAAGTGTGGACTAAATCATAACTAAAAGGACTTTGGCTCTCATTAGATACACACACCCTGCTTAGAATAGGCACATTGTTTATTATAAGTTAAAACATGTATTTAAGCTTTTTTTTTAACTCAACTTCAAGTTATGTTCTCATTGCAAAAGCCTCAGCTTGCTGTAGCTGACCTACATCTAATTGGAAACAGCCTAGATCACTGTAATGAGGCACCTGTAGAGAGCTGTGTGTTTGTATATTTGGTCTGCCAGATCTTGTTTTTACTTTCAACTACTGTGTCCTAGATGATAGTTTAAACAACAGCATTAAAATCTAACTTTAGTGCTTCAGAGATTTCTGTAAGGGAGTCATCCGTTTTTGCAGCAATACAATCATGCAATTAGGCTAAATCTTTGTAAAACGTATTTCTAGATGGTAATCTGCAAAGTTGTGGTGAGATCCTTATTTAAAACCTTTTGAATGCAGCTGCATGGAAGATCAACCAGTTTACACTATTCTTTTTTAAAGGTTAGAAAAACATAGATACAGTGCCAGCTTTGAGGGAGATATACATTACTGTGCATGATTAGACTTATTTGCAATCTAATTAAGAATTGTCCTAAAAAAAAAATCATGGTCTGGTACATTTATATCCTCTTTACATAAATTACAAGGCATTGTTTGGGAACCCAACCACCATCACAAACATTTGAAATACTGGTGAGTGCATAGTCCATATTCCGGTATCAGATGTCAGTACATTCTGCTTTGACCCTTTGCACTACACTTGAGATCCCTTTTGTCCTTGTCCCACATGTGTCAGTATTATGTACAGTGTTAATCAAGTTGTCAATATGCCTCTACAGCAATGTCACCTCGACACATTGTTGAATATAGTGCACTTGGCTGTTAAGGGATTCTGATTAGCATTGCAACAGTGAGTCCTTGCCAGGTTCAAGTGGCTCTGCTGTCAAACATTGTTGGGCACACAGAACTAGCTTAAGGTCACTGCTAGCTTTCATTACTCTTGTGTGATTTTGCTTCATTAAATGGTGTGAGCTTTGATCAAACGTTTGCAATCCTAGCCTTGCACAAGAAAACATTAAATATCTCCTATGTAATTCCGAATGGGATAAGTAGTATAGATAATGTTTTTTTTTCTCCATTTTTCCCTTTTGTCCATGTGTTTGGGAAAAAGGTCATAGTTGGTATCTGAGCTTATAGATTAACACTAGGACAAAGCAGGTGTGTGCTTAATATCTCATGTGAATACAGAGAATCCAGAAGGTAGGATCTCTGTTGTCTTAACAGATGGTGTAACACCTACACTGCAGCAGTCAATTGCTCTTTTGTTCTCTCGAGTATTTATAGCTAGCTCACCAACCCTGCCAGATTTTTACTGCCGCGTGAAGAAAAAAACTCTGTTCAGTCATTTTAACAACAACATTAATTCTTGATGATTGCAACCAAGTTAATGAGAAGCAGGCTCTTCCAACTGTTTTCTTTGTAGTGTTGTTTTGGGAACAAAGGACACATTTTTGTTTTTGTTTTGGGAATGGACATCATAGACCAGGGCTTACTGTTTTAATTGGTTGTGATCCAGCCTTGATTGTGAACCTGCCATAAACTTGCATAGCTTATTCTGAGACTCTAGACCAAATGCAGCTACTGTACTTTTGTGTTATTCCATAAAGAGTTGTGCAGGATATTTATGTCAAACTTACTCCTGAATTTAAAGAACATTATCACAACATCAATACAACATGCTTTCTTAAGAGTATTAGAACAGTTAACATAAATCAAAGACAATGACAGTGCCACAAAGTGACGGTCACTTAACAAACCAGTCTCACCAGTTAGTAAACAACATTGACATCTTTCCTCTGCACATATAAAGTAACACAAATACATGATGTGTGGTTCAATGAGTGTATCAAAAAAATAAGGCATAGTTTAATTTTGAAACCCATCAGGACACATACTAACTATACATTTATATATAATGTGGAACCTATCTTAATGATTTGAAACATTAAGTTGAATCAAACTACAATGTCAGGCAATATTAACAAGTTAACATCATCCAAGTCAAATCATCAACTTGTTGTGGTGTTTCATTGTGGTTCCATCGTGACAACCCTTCTCAACTACATATCAGACTCACTTGTCCTTATTGACTTTAGTTATATGTAAACAATACAGTTTGATATGATACAAACTGTCATGAGACCATATCATACTATACCATACAGTATACAGGTATGATTTCCATGCTTAATAATAAGTTGTAATCGGTTGTGATACAATATGATGCATTTTTATTATCCCTGTTGGTAAACTTGAACGCTGCATACCAAGCTTCCTCCTCAGTAGTTCCAATAAATGAATCACACCAATAGCATTAAAATGTTGTGGTAAAAGTGAATCCAAATGTATATAAAATATTTGTGTGTGCATAACAGTTCATTTACATATACACATGAAATTTGCGTTATCAATATGAATGACTGTTATGATTATCAGACATTGGTTGTCCATCCTCAATGCAGATTTGAAGAACCAGTTTACAGCTGTTGCTTTGCACAAACTCACCTTGTGGTAACATGCATCTTTGCATCTTTGCTTCCATCTCTGCAGCAAACACAGAGGCACTAAATGTCCTTCAAATAATTGTCCATGAACACAGGGTCCTTATTTAAAAGAGTAGTTCTTGTTGACTTGGAACAAAAAGAAGAGTGTGTGGCGGTATCCTTCCTGACCCTGCCTGCTTTTGGAGTTCCCCAATATCAAGATACATGATTTTTCAAAAGTTTGAATTTGAGTCAAATGCTGCTGCTATTTGCAATCCACATGCAATTTTATCCAAACTGTAGTTTCAACTCACATCCAATGCAAATACATATTAGCACAATATTAAGTGTGTTTAATCATGTCTCACTGATCGGAGTCAGAGAAATACCCATGGAACTGTTTCTAGTGATGAGGTCATTATTTATTGTAAAGCTTCTATAGACCAAAGAGAAAGTTCCTGACTATTCCTCATCTAAATAAAAAAACAAAGTATGTGTGCAAAGCAAGCGGCAACCTCTGGTCTCAAATATGAAGCCCATGCGGAAGAGTTATAAACTGCAATTCATCGAGAATCCACTTGAGGCTGGCTGCAGAAACACCGGAAACCACATAGACACCAATTCAAGAAAGGCGCTCATTGCGGCATTAATAAACATGTTTACAGCCTGGTTCAAAAAACGGCTTGGCTCTACGTAGCTAATTTCTCCATCGGCACACACTGTACAGAGGGGTGAATTTTTTTCTAACGCGATGGTTCAGAAGATATTAAGATTACCAGTTTTTGCCCAAATAAGGACATGACTGACTTGGCCCCCAGACAGGAACACATAGCTGTTGGCTAGCAGGCTCAAACCCCGCCTCTTTAAGTCACACTATACCTGGTTGAGTTCCGCATTTCCAATATGGCTGCCGCCGTCGATTGGCTTCAAAACAGCGTTCAGGAACAGATGGGTGACGTCACGTATACTATGTCCATTATTTATACAGTCTATGGTGCAAAGCAAACCCTTATGGTATTCCGTATAGAAATAGCAATACATATAGAGAGCAGTGATTGTTGTGATAATGATTGTTATTGTTCCTCAGATATCTTTCAAAGAGATCTTTACACACAGATTGTAAACTGAAGGTCAGTACATCTTTGTGCTCTGTATGTTATGGGAGATAAGGCAACATCATCTTACAGTGAAATGTGTTATTTACTAACTGAGCACAACAGATACCTGAGTGAGGCCTCACTGTCTGTGCTGTCATGGCAACAGCATTTGACAGGTCCTTGTCAAAAACAAGTGTTCAATGTCTCCCTTGCAAATGAAAGGTCCAGTGTTTTACTCAGTGAGAATGTACTGTACAAGGCCAGTGGTTAAGATTAAATTCAAAATGCTGCAGAAACGTTTGATTAAAACGAACAAGTCCTGATCTGAGCGAATCAAAAACACTGGAAGGTTAACAGTTCCATCTGATGTCTACCTGCCTGTCCTGTCTTTATCTTGGCCTTTTGTTTCCCTTTTCTGAGGATCCGCTGTGCACTTATCAAGATGCTGAGTGCACTCATTTGCATTTAACAAGACATCAAGAGAAAGAGGCTGACACCTCTTGAAACTCATCTAATTTGCTCCATAAAACTATAGCAACCGTGTAACACATCCCATATTTCCTTTGTAATATGAAGAGCTGTCCACAATTGGTACATGGACTAATTCAGTCCATTTCATGTCATATAATCAGTGAGATCATTTGATTATTGATCCCTGTGATGTATGAGCATCAAAGGAGGAATAAATTAAGACGCTGCCCAATAAACTACCTTCCCAGTCGTTAACTTTAAAGGCATTTTCAATCAAAGTCTAATGTCGTTTGTGGCATAATGAAGCAGTGTCTGGAAGGCAATTCAGATCAATACTAGATGTTATTCTCCATGTAAAGGCGTTGTAGCCTCCATGATCTTCAATACTGTATGATGATTGTTTACTTTCTTCTTTAAATGAAATTGATCTATTTTTCCAGTTAAAGTTACTGTCTATTGTTTTAATATTTATTAATAGTCAAGCAAGTAATTATCCCAGGATATTCTGTAGATTACAACGTAACCAGGACTTCAAATAAGTACCAGGAAAGAACTGCTGATTGAGGCACATTTTGCCATCACGTATGATATTGAAAGTTGCCAGGGATGTTTTTTTTCTAGGGTATTTGACTCCACACTTTGTTACCCAACTTGCTCACACATACCTACACATTCAAGTCAAAGATCAATTTTTCTTGAAGGATTGCTAATTCAGCTTAAATCCTTATAGTCAGAAGTTGCTTTTTTATTTTTAACTATTGCCACATAAACAGGGAATCATCTTTTAAGGCTCCTATTATGTTCAATAGAGAACTGGAAGAGATCGAATATATCCATCTGCGCCAATCTGTGCATTAATTATCTGCTTTTTGGTTGTTGTCATTTTTTCGCAGATGTTTTTTTCATTTTTTTCCCCCAAAGATGTCTATTTTACACATATTTTCACATATCATGCATGTTTGGATGAGAACACCAGAATCTGTCCAAGCAGGGAGTTCCATCTGCACACAATATTAAAACATGGCACCCAACCTGTCAGTGCTGCAGACAGCTGCAGTGATAATTAGCCCAAAAAATCTGCATTAGATTTGTGAATCTGTAGTCATTAAGTTACAGCACCAGAAAGAAACTGAATAGAATGGAACTATTAATAATTTGATTAGCTCTATGATTTGTTTTTTGTCAAAGAAAAACACAAGGACATAAGAAAAACACATTTAGAAATAGAAGTTGGTTTAAAACAAATACAAATCATCAATCAGCTACTGGTATGGCATAACACGCAACAAGGGATAACATAACAAGATTCCATGATCAAGTTCCTCTATAAAATCATTTGAACAACATTAAATCAATAACACTGTACAACAGAATCATCTCACTTGTACTGAAGAAACTCTGTTGCCTGAGTTTGCATCCATGAGCTCATTTTGTCAGAATCAGAATCAGCTTTATTGTCGTTGTACAAGTACAATGATTTTTCGTCTGACTTCTCTCCGTTTAAAGATAAGAATTTGACAAGAATGTATATAGGAAAGAATTGTTCATCAAAGACGACAGATAGGCCATAATTCTTCTGTCAGCCACCACCTCCACAGGGTCCAGGACTGAGCTGGCCTTCTTCACCAGTTAGTTCAGTCTTGCTCTCCTGTATCCTGTCTGCCCACAGCAGGTGAAATCCTTCCAATGTGGCGTTCGTGTCCGGTGTTTTCTTACCAACAATATTTCTCAAGATCCAACCCCAAACACAGTGAAATTATTCAAAAGAGCCAGTTAAAACAAGTGTTGCCCAAAATTGCCTCAAAGTGGTACAGTAATCAATTTTTTTTTTTCTCCAGTCTAAAGCTCGCTAACAGCGAAACTTCAACCCCAATTAAGATAATGCAGTTATTCAAAACATTAACTACTAATAATCATATTCATATATTATCCAACCTACTACTGCATCCATGGTTTCCCCCAAAACCACTTGGCTAGGTGTCTGCCAGATTGCGATGTAATATACTCGACAGGCTTAAACTATTTAAGAAGCCAATCTAACAATGTGGCCAGTTACAGCTGTAATCCTAACCTCCATTCCGACCTGTACAGCACATCTTCCCAAAATCTTACTGATCACCAACTCACTGGACGACAGTCAGCTTATATTCATAATTAGATAGCTTAAGAGCCAGACATTTCCTTTGGTGGCTGGTGGAGACCAAAAACAGAGCTAACAATTATTAGTTGTCAACACACTTGTGGTAAATGCTGATGCCTTTTAAGTTCCTCAATGTGAATAGACAATTGTATGCTAGCAAGGTTGATTATCAACTTTAAAGGAGAAAACACATCAATTTTGCTTTTTCATTGCCTCTTTGTGACACAAATTTGGCAGGTTTAAGTCAGCTGTAGTATTAGGTTAAGTGAAGAGGCAATACGTAGTTAGCACAAGCTTTTAGTAATGTTGCACGTTTTCAATCAAGACTGACATATTGTCCACTGTGCATTAAAAATAAATACTGTCTGTTGAGTAATGTCAAATATCTGTGGAGGCAGGCCAGCTCATAGACTCGTCTTTGGATCTGGGGATAGTCAGTGTCCTCTGGGGTACACACATTCTGGGCTGGACATTCACATCCAGATGGCCGGGTCTTACAGCCATCTGTAGCTGCAAATATTAAAAAAGAAAAAGAGAAACACAAAACCAGTTCATGATCACTGACCCTGTGCCAAACATACTGGATTGTAGAAACATATATTTAGTCAGTTGGTATAAAAGGCACCTGGTGGTTTATTGTGCCCTCTTACAAAGACAGTAAATAACACAATGACCATTTCACAGCCACAAAGTACAAGCAGTTTAAATAAATATCATCAATAGACCTCATGTTTTCATTCTAAATGCCAAGAACAATGAAGACAAATTGAAATACAGCTAAGGCTTGAACAAAGAAGCAGAAGCAGAAATTTCAGACAATCTTTAGTCTTGATAGTAAACAAATACAATACGATCAACTATTTTTCATCTGCCTTGTGATTATGAGGAAAACACTTAATAAACACTGCAGTTAAGACCAAGGTCACCCAGCATCTGCAATAGTGCTTTTCTTGTATATAATACATGTTACATTTTGATTACTCAAATGTGTTGATGAAAAAAATACAGTGGGACAAATTGTGGTAAGCTAAAAATGTCTGTAAGAAAAAATTGGCATATTCTTGACATCAGGCCTGATTGCTTTCCAGAATTCTCAAGGTTTGACGTGCGCGCGTGTGTGTTTGTGTGTGTGTTCGTGTTCGCGTGCAGCATGGGGGTGGGGAAGTAAAGGGGGGGTTAATCACCCTTGTGAAAAAAGAAAAACCTACAAACAAAAGCGTTCAAAGGCCCTTTCACATGTTTTCCATTGAGTTTTGGTGAATTTTCTGTCACCGTGCTTTTGAAGTGATTGCTGAGCATACAGTTCAGAGAAACGCTCATTGGGCCACTGCCTCCCGAGTCTTTGTTGTCATCTTCATTGTGCTCTGCTGACCCAGCGCTTTTCTAAAGAGCAACATCCCACACCTCCGATTAATGCCTCATTAGGCCTGATACTAGCTGTGAGTAGGGGCGGCGTGCATGTCTCACGTCTATTTAGCCACGACTCCCACACGCAAACTTCCCCCCACTGTAGAGAAATTTTTAAGAAGCCCCCCAACCTGGGTTCTGTTTAACTCCCCTTTTCTCACACCCTCCACTCTGTAGCAGGGCCAGAGTGCACCTTTGGCTCTCTTTATAATTCAAGGCTTATCCCCAATCTTTTTATATGATTGTCTAACATTTCTGTGCTGCTTTCAATCACATCACACACCATAATACAACAAATTTGACTCTATCCTGACCAGAAAATGCGAGGCTTAACTTTGTGTATTATTCTACAGACTTTAACATGCATATAATTTAGTTTAAACTCTACTGAATAGGAAACTTTTCCTTTGTGCCAAAGAAAAGTTTGTTGGAGCTCAGTTTCTAGAGATACAGTTGTGCTTATAAGTTTACATACCCTGGCAGAATTTGCGATTTTTTCGGTCATTTAAAAAAAAAAATATGAATGATAAGAGAAACATTTTATTTTCACTCATGGTTAGTGTTTGGGTGAAGCAAAATGTTTACTCTTTTTATGTCATAAAGATAACAGAAACTACCCAAGAAATCGTAAATTATCCCAGGGTATGTAAACTCATGAGCACAACTGTGTGTACGATTTGGCAACAGGGTCATTTTTTAAAGTTTTTTTGTGTTATGAGAAGGAAAACTGTCTGTCCAGTTAAAACTCTGACTCATCATTCTGCCAATTTTTGTTTCTGAATACACCCGTGGGAGGAACTTTCAGTTTGTGTTGACCCTGGCGCCCCCTGTAGACAAAATAGTTGCTCTTATTTCTTTGCTGATCTTATCCTGTACAAGTGTTAGTAGTGTTTTTCAATATAGTTTTCATCCTGCTTTATTTTAACATTCAAATACTCTAGTATGACTCATTCAGTATGACTTTGCCAAAGAAAATGTGAAACAGGCTATGTTGACAGCAAGCTGTTAATCACTTTAACTGACACCTACCCCCACCAGTTGTTTCAGACATTAAAAATAATTACATCTGTCTTTCTGTGGATGGTCATGTTTGCTTTTTTAGGTCATCAAAAAGCACAAGTTTTCAATTTAGCCTTTTTTGTAACAGCTAAAAACTCCTCATAAGAGCTTTAATGGTTTATTGTCCAATTTCTCACATGAAGAAATGATTTGAAACCTCATTGCATTGTTAAATATCTGAGAACATCTGTTTTCCTTGCTAACATTTTGGAAACAACCTGTTTCATAACACAGCTACAAGAAAAAGAACATTGAAACAAAAACGAAGATGGTGGCCGTATTTTTACAAATACTGTTTGTTTTTTTTTCTTTTTTTTTTAAATGAAACATTTTGGGCATTTTTGCCTTGATTGGACAGGACAGTCCAAGAGAGACAGGAAATGGGGGGAGTAGAGAGTGGGGGAAGACATGTAGCAAATGGTAGAGGTCAGGAGTCGAACCTGCAACCGCTGCAAAGAGGACTGTAGCCTCTGTATATGGGGCGCACTTAGATTGCTAGACCAACGGTGCCCCAAACATACTGTTTAATTTTAAATAACTGAAGGATTGTCAGCAGCTCATTTTAATTTTCTCTTCACTTTCTTTGACAGCAGAATTTTGTGTTGATTTCAAATGAAAGTGCAGATAAAAGTTCATTTAGCCCAGTATTTCCCTTTAGAAATACAAACACACTCTCTACCTTCTGATAGACCTGTATAGTATGGGTATGATATGTAATGTGAAATAACATTGTTCAGTTTGGATGATAGTATCAATCAATCAGACTTTATTTATAAAGCGCTTTTCATTCAATGACATTGTAACACAAAGTGCTGTACATAACTTCAAAATAGAATAAATTAAGAAAAAGATCCCAGCCCCAGCCCCAGCCCCAGCCCCAACCCCAAACCCACCCCATAATCCTAAGGTTAAGAACACAATATGCAACAATACTAAAAAAAAAAACAATAAAAATAAATAAATAAAAATGAAGATGCTGAACAAACTGAGGAAACGCTCTCATGATATCTTAATGAGGAAACACTGGAGGTAAAATAAGATGTTAAAACTCAAAACAGGAAATAAAAATCACCAAAGTCAAATATATTTCTAAGATAATAAAAGACTAAAATATTAAACAGTTAAAATATCTTAAGATGCTAGACTTAAAATAAATAAATAAGTACATAAATAAATAAAGTAGAATAAAAGTGACTAAATTTGAAATAGATAATAAATAAATAAATAAATAAATAAATAAATAAATAAATAAATACATAAATAAATAAATAAATAAATAAATAAATAAATAAATAAATAAATAAATAGAACTATTAAGAATAAAAATAAAACTTAGTTAAAAGTAAGACTAAAAAGGTAGGTCTTGAGTTTGCCTTTAAAAATATTTATGCTCTGGGCAGCCCTCAGATCCTCAGGCAGGGTATTCCACAGGCGTGGGCCTGAGGGCTCTCACTGGCTCATAAGATAAAAGCAAATCTGATAAATAAGAAGGGCCAAGACCATTAAGAGATTTAAAAACCAATAAAATAATCTTAAAATCTATTCTAAAAGATACTGGAAGCCAATGCAGAGACTTTAAAATTGGTGTGATGTGGGCTCTCTTTCTGGTCTTTGTCAGCATTCTAGCATTCTATATATGAGATGTGATCAATTAAGAAAACGTAAGAGTGCATCTTGGCTCTATAATTAACAGCATGTCTGTCTTTCTTTTGTCTTTTGTGTTTTATACAATACCTGTGTTTTCAACATGTTTCTCTTGATTCCAATCCCAAAGCAAGCTAATTGCATGTTTTAGCTTCATCTGATGGCATCACAATGGTGTGGGAGCATAGTTATCACATATTCAACAGGTAAAATGTACACATGCTGAGTGAGGAAGCATTACTTGTTTACATTTTTAAAAATATCCTAATTTTGTGATGAATTCCAACTTTCACAATGTGTCTATTATGAATAGTCATATTTGGATGATCAACATTGATGAATTGCACAGCCCTGCTGTCTAATAACATACAGAGTATATTTTAGCATCATTTCGTAAGCACATTCTTTGAAACGATTGAGCTTTCAGTCATCATGGCCATGCTCATACTATTGAGCAATATAGTGTCCATGTATCAGTTTTTAATTGTAAAGGCATTTTTTTTTTGAATCCTCCTTCTGCTTCATGTTGCTGTTTTGTAATTTATCAGTAGCCCTCAGTTTCCAAGTCCACTGTCTAGTGTATTGTTATGCTGTTTGATTGTGTGTATCAGTTTCATTTTTTAATATAGCGGACTTGAGTTCTCATTTATTCATCTCCTCTGCTCCTGCTCTGGCATTTGGCTGTTGTGCGAACAGCTCTGAGCTGCAGATGATCTATGAGAAGTCTCATTTAATGGTATTACAAGTTAGTACAGCGCAATTTCTGCTGGATCTCAGGGGAAAACTAAGCATGCAGGCTGTACTGGTGTCTGTTGAAGTTGTACGAGCGTGTGCAACAATGAATAATGAGAGCGCTGGAGAAAAAACTGCCAATACTATGAAAAGAAAAAGTCTCAACTTATATTATTACTGTGGCTGTAACTGCAAGCTACAGTAAAGTGTTATTTCAGGAAAATTGCACTGTGGGTTTGGGTGCAGTGCCTGTCAAGTTAACACAGCAGAAGAGTGGACCAAATAAAATCTGCAATGAACTGACAACAACAGATTTATACCCTGCTCGATACCATATATTATCTCCACTGATGTATATTGATTGGGCCCTGACAGGTGATTGGTTGGAGCAGCCATGTTGTTGTGTTGAGAGATTGCTGGACTAAGCTTATACAGCCGTCTCAGGAGGACCATCTGCAGCGCACAAACACACACCAACTATCTGCTCTCCACATGTGCACAGCTGTGAGAGCAGCTTCCAACACCACCCAGGATTTAATAATCAATGCTGTGGTGCTGGGAAACATGGTTGTAAATGTTAAAAAGCGTTTTTAAGATGATTTATTCACTTTTAATGGGTAGGAATTAGGAAATAAAGCAAAGGCAGGGTACATTTCAATTTTTTCCCACTACATTTTTTACATGGGAACAAATACAGCTCAGTGGTTGGACCTCACAGCCAACTTTTACAAATTTGTGAGTCATGTTAACAAGCAGAAGTTTGCGTTGATTATTAACTAAAGGAGGAAGCATGCATTTGTACTGCATGGACCCCATTGTTCATAAAAACAAAGACCTATTAGCTGGTTACCAAACTGCTGAAAAAACTGAAAAAACAGTGAAAGGAGTAAGAACAATGAACCTAAACAAGTGCTTTAGAGAAACGTACAACAATCCAACAACCTCTGCACAAGCTTAGCATCCAGCGCAGAGCTATTCAGAGGGGGGAATACTTGAGCAGTGCCAATCAGCAGCAACAGTGGAGCATGTTGGAAAAGATTACAGAAGTCAAATGGCCTTTTCTCCCATTGTGACTGTTAAACTGATCTTGACAGCCAGTCATAGACGTTGAATCTGTGCTGCCTTCACTGCCCACCAAATCTACAATCCAAAGCTGGAAAATCTTTGAGGTGTTGGTCTAAAAGTGGGGGCCCTGAATTTCACCCTAATCCCATAGTGCCCCCCCACCTCCTTTTCTTAAATATCATAAAAGCCATGCCTCAGTACTGCACTGCATTATCCCCTTCTTTTTCTTAGCCCTGGTGGTCATTTGTCGTGTGATTAGCGATGAAAAAAACAGCCCAATGTGAATTAAAGAGAAATAACAGCGTGGTGAATGACCTGGATGTCGGTCAGAGGGAGGAAAAGGGGGCCGGGTCTATTCCAAGCAGCCATGCTCACCAGGACCCAGACAATGGACCCCGTCGGCCCTGATGCAGCTTGACAAGTGAATGACATGCTGAATGGTTACCATGGGAACAAATGTGTTGAATTTTATGCATGCATATTCTGTTTTGATTTTCCCCCCTCCCCCCTCGTCCTTTTTTCATGGCTGAAGAGATTTGACTAATGGTGTGCTGACTCTAAACAGCGCTGCACAGGGAGCCCTCTTTTCCAACAACTCCAGCGGACATTGTAGCCCTGCTAAATGTTAACGCCTCACAGAGTATTAGCTTAGCGCAGCTAGAGCTCAGGAGGAGATGAGTCTGTGTGAATAGATGGCCATGCATTAGCTCTAAGAGGAAAGGGGGTTTCCAGTGCTAATGACCTAATGACAAATTCTGGAGTCCACTTTGTTGGACCTCATACCCTGTGGATTTCTGTGGGTCTCTGCCACAAACAGCTGTGATACTGCATGCACCATAAACAGTACCGCTGAGATTCTGTTATACATCCATCTATAAGGCATAGAACATCATTATACTTTTATATGTCTGAGAAAATGTTGTTTTGAAGGATCATCATTTCAAAAACTACAATAATAAAACAGGCCCTGCTGAGGAGTTTTTGCACCAAACGTCCCAGAAACCAACTGCCAATCAAACAGTGCACCGAGGGCTGTGAAATGTTACATCATTTTAATTTAGATCTGATAGTGTTTCACAGGGTGATGCTTATTTCTTTTTTCTGTTCTGCCATAAAAGTTTCAACAGTCATGCTGACTAACAAGTTCTTCTTCTGCTGATTTTGCATAAAACACATTATCTTAAATGCAACAGAATGCCCTAAACCAGACTTCACATCAAACACTTGACAGCTACAGGTGTAAATGTAAAGCTGATTACACTTTCTTTAGGACTTTGCTAACTTAAACTGAAGAGATCCAAACTGGCATGCTGAGTACTTTAAGCATATGAAAACTGAAGCTTCTTTACAAATAACTCAACAGGAGTAGTTACTTAATTCATTGGGGACCGGCTTAGGTGGTAGATCTGGTACACCAGAACCTGTTCACAGCAGCAACACAGTGTAGTGTATGTAAGGCAAGGCAAGGCAAGGCAAGGCAAGGCAAGGCAAGGCAAGGCAAGGCAAGGCAAGGCAAGGCAAGGCAAGGCAAGGCAAGGCAAGGCAAGGCAACTTTATTTGTATAGCGCATTTCATACACAAGGGCAGTTCATTGTGCTTTACATTAAAACATTAAAAGCATTGGAAACATTCAGACAAGCATAAAATAACATAATTAAAATGAAAATATATTAAAACAGAAAATAAAAGGAAAATTAGAATATATTAAAAATTACATTAAAATTAGCATTTAAAGTGAGCTAAAATAATCTAAGATAGGAAGGCAGTGGCAAATTAAAAAGTCTTAATCTTTGATTTAAAAGAGAGTTGGAGCAGACTGACAGCTTTCAGGGAGTTTGTTCCAGATAGGTGGTGCATAATGACTAAACGCTACTTCACTATATTTCATTCTGACTCTTGGGACTGAAAGCAGACCAGTACCTGATGACCTCAGAGGTCGAGATGGTTCATAAAGTAGCAGCAGATCAGCATTGTATTTTGAGCCTAAACCATTCAGTGCTTTATAAATCATCAGCATGATATTAAAGTCTATTCTCTGACAGACAGGAAGCCAGTGTAGGGATCTAAGAACTGGAGTGATGTGATCTACTTTTTTGGTCCTTGTTAGGACTCGAGCAGCAGCATTCAGTAAGAGCTGCAGTCGTCTGATGGACTTTTTAGGGAGTCCTGTAAAGACACCGTTACAGTAGTCTAGTCTGCTAAAGATAAAAGTTTTAGGCTAAAGATGTAGGTGTATCTCTTTCATAAATAAACAAAATTATATAAAAGTTAAAAATTATAACAGTAGGGGTACTAGTGGCCTAGTGTTCTAAGTGCCCCACATACAGAGGCTATAGTCCTCGTTGCAGTGGTCGCCGGTTCAACTCCCGGCCGCGACCATGTCCTGCATGTCCTCCCCCCTCTCTGCTCCCCACACTTCCTGTCTTTCTTCAGCTGTGCTATCATAAAGACACAAAAGCCCCAAAGTATATTTAAAAAATTAAAACAGTAAAACTATAGTTTCTCTCTTTGATGAACAATGTCTGTGGCAGATATGGAATAAGACAAATTAGGACACACATTGCAATGTTAGGACCAGTTCACAGTTGGTTTCAATTTACTGATGAGATTCTTTCATCAGAGGAAATATCAGTGCTGCCAGGTGATTAACTGATCTAATTCATTCCACTTCCTGTGATTCATTAATTACTATTGGTATATCAATATTTTTTGTAATAAACACCACACAACAGGTAATCTTATTTATATTTTGTTATGTATTAACTTCCTTCCCAATATTGATTGCACTTTTTTCTCTACCTCCTAATAGTTATAATTCAATAAACCCTTCAATAAACTCACACATTTGCACCTCTTGTTACTGACGTGGCTTGTCAAAATTAATGGAAAGAGCGTGGAACAGATTGACAATAGCAGCTCTCAAAAACCTTGCTAAAGAAGTAGGTTTATATTAAATGAAAGGTCGCACTGCAGTAAAGGCATTTACAGGAGGGATGTACCAGAGGACGTCTGTGTGTCTGTTTCTCTGCAGAGAGAGTGAGTGCAGATCTTTGTCAAGACAGGTACAGGTGCAGGGGAAGAGAGAGAAGAGAGATGTCCACTTGTTAATTGTTAGAGGATTGTGATGTCCTCTTGGATGCTTCAACTAGTTTAACAAAATTTGAGAGCCACAGCTGCTGTGAATGGTTGAATGATCAGTGACATACGACATCAGAATGCAAATTATTTTTTTAGTTATTTTTTTTTTACACAGTTTTCCTTTGTTTTTTGTACTTAATTAAAATCACATGCTATTTTGATGACTCTATAAACATACTATATATATGGAATTAAAGATTCCATAATACAGAATGCACAATACATCCAACTTTCTAATGTTTCAAGTTAAAGCTCACAATATAAACTACTTCCTTCCTTCATTGGTGAGTGTTTATTTTGCATGAAATAATTATAATCATAAAAATGTTTTCTGAAGCCAAGCAATCCTGTGAGTTCAGTGACAGCTCCTCTGTAATCTGGTCCTGCACACAAGTGTTGAAATCCCTGAGTGTGAATGTTGGTTAATATGTAATGTATTGTGCAGCCTGTTATCAGGAGTAAGATAACCTATCTCAATGCTGTGATATTTTTAGTGTGTTTGTTTCCAGTTTGCTTCTTAGCGTGAGGACAGCAGCAGAGTTTACAGAAGAAGAAGAAGAAGAAGAAGAAGAAGAAGAAGAAGAAGAAGAAGAAGAAGAAGAAGAAGAAGAAGAAGAAGTGTTCACAGAGAAGCCTGGAAAACCTGTATGATCTGACTGCGGGTTAACTCATCCTAAGAACTGATTATACTTTAGTTTGGTCCTCACAAAACCCTATTGATAAGAGAGAAGAATCACCACCATCTTCAACAATACTTCGATCAGACACCTAACACAATGAAACTGAGCGCATGTGGAAAATAGCCCCACGATCAAACTGACATCTGGAACATTTTTCCCTCAGCATCAATTTATCATTTTCAATCCGGGATAATAGAAAGCAATCTTCCAACCCATGATTACACTTCTCCAGAAATCACATTTCATGTTAGGAAAGACATGCTCTGTGAACAGGATGAATATCTTAAGTGCCAATCATGGAGTGTATACTGTACACTCTAAAGCCAATAATGCAAAAGGAAACATGATAGTGCATCCCATACCCTCGCCGTTCGGGGGAAAAAATATTCTGTATCAGCAGCCAGAGTACACACATTACAACTTGGCAGTGACCTGTGCAAAATACATTTCTATTGTTGCAGTGCAAAACACCTCACAACATTATGTACAGCCCACTTCACAGATAAAGCTACAGCATGACTGTTTCAGCATGCTACTGCAGCTAAACTTCATTTATTTATTCATAATGCACATGAGGGGTTTAGTCTTGTTCCTACATTTTAAAGGGAAGACATTAGCTTTGAGCTCTTATCTGCCATTACATATTAGTTTCTGACAAAGTTATTGCGTGGGGTCTGTATTTATTCATGTCTGTTTAAATATTGATCACAAAGAGTCAGGCAGTGGTTTACGATGAACTATGGAAAAACTGAATTGTTATTAATGAAATCTAAATTGATAGAGTTAAGCATAGAATAACTGTGTTTGAGCAGGATGTAGCATGTAACAGTTTAAACTGATGACTGTTTATTTTGTAGCTAGCTAACATTAGTGACAGATATCAGCCCTGCCAACAAGATGGAATAAATACAAGAATAACACAGTATTAGTTTTAACAATCGTTTGAGTTTGAGATAAGTAACAAGCAGTCAAAACATGTCTCCTTACAAGCTAATCACAAGCTCTGGCTCAGAACCTCCAGGATTTTAGGCTGTGAGACAGCTAATACTCTCACAGTGTGGAGCTAATGTTAGCTTATGCAGGTAGAGTAGAAGCCATTTGTATCATTATTAAACAAGTCCCATCCAGATACTCTTGTCAGGCATTATGTACTAGAACTCTCTTAATGTTATGTGGTGCCAGTAGTTATTGCTGGTGTTTTAGTGCAACCCGTTTATAATTGTTAGAATTTACCTTTCTTGAGTTAGTTTGTTTGAAAAAAATATTTTAACTATATTGTGCCATGTTTAAACTATACAGAGGACAAATACAAGCCTCTAGCACAAGTAGTAAATAAATCATTTCAGATTAATTGCAGCCACAATAGCCAAAAAAGTCTAACTAATGGCCCTTTTCCACCAGCCCGTCTTAGCCCTACTCTACTCGACTTGTCTCGACTCTACTCGGTTTGTGTTGCGTTTCCACAGGCGTGGTACCTCGTGTCACATACCAGTTTTTCGTACCCGCTCTGCACTGGTTCCAAGCGAGCTGAGCCGACACTAAAAGGTGACGTCCATGGACTGCCGGCCACTGATTGGTCAGAGAATGTTGTCACCGTAGAGTCATTAGCGCAATGCCCAACACAGCAATCAAACCAGCCAAAATTCAGGAAATGTTGTTCGTGGACTCAGGGCTTTATTTAGCATTCTATTAATTTAAATACAATCAGCCTGCATTAAATAGCTAATGAAATGTACCCTACACAACATTGCTTCACACAACAATAATTGTGTTTTTTTCAGGTTAGTAATGACACTCCAAACCAATCTTTCTCATTCATTGACACTTTTTTCAAGGGGTCAGTTTTGTTGATCTTCCATCAAGCCCCTAAAGACTCACTGTTAATTCTAAATTAGCTGCATATTTTAGTATACTTAAGCAATCAAGGCCTATTAATAACCCTACTTATTTCATATGTGTGTTATTTATACAGAAGGAGAGGGAGAGATAGAAGGGGGGAGAGATAGAGAGGAATATGGGGGGAGGGGGACGGGGGAGGAGAGAACACGCCACTGAATGTCCCAAGCCATTAGAACAAGGGATATTTCTGGTTGACTGAGCAATTCATTCTCGACATGTCACATTGAATTTCTTCCATTATAAAACACTGCTGCCTTCTCCACTCCAAAGGCAGATTGCCTGCACCTTTTTCACCCACTGAAATATTGCTTCTCTCCAAAAAAACAATCTTTTTCATCCCAAAGTTGTGAAAAAATGTTTGAAACAGTGATTAGTCTATGTTCACAGAGCACAGGATATTCTTTAGAGGTTTTCGCTTGTGCACTTTTACGAATACTTTATCATCCAACATCTGAGCACACTTGCGTTGTTAATGTTTACACATCATCATCAATTCTGATAGTCACCCATTTCTTCTGTCTCATGGTTCGTGATTTTGCTGTTCCATTGTAGGTGTTATTGATGTGACGAGACATCGCAGAGACAACAAGGATCAGTTTGTTACTGTCAGCCTATATGAGGCTTTGCTGCTGAAGTCAGAGTTTTACTCTAAATCTATGTGGTGACACATGATGTAAAGAGCAGAGCTGGCTGAGCTGCTTGTATGATCTCTCATCCTCAGCAGCATCTTGTGCTTATAGCTGCAGCACTCCACAAAGCCCTGATACGGGGGAGCCTGACTTTGCTCCGTGCTGTCGACAGTTCTGACAGACCAGGCAACAGAGATTGATGTTGCCCAGATAGAAAATAGAGGAAGAATGGCAATTATGTCAAGCTAGGAGAAACATGTGTCTGTGCGGCGCAACACAAAAGGCTCTGGCTGGATTGTTATCGTTCTCAATAACCCAAGGTGTGTTTGGGAGTAAATGGATTGTCTGTAGAGAGCATTTCATCAGTTATACCCCTCTTCCTTTCTCTTCTCTTCTTCAGTACTACTGTTCTCTCTGCTTGTGTCTTTTCAGGCTATTGTCTTGCAGGAAATGCTGATATATTTTTTTATTACTTTCAAAATTTCAGTTACGTTTCCTGAGTCAATTCCATGCACACAAAAAGGCAAACACTGATATGGATAATAAGTTACATAAGCTCTGCTCTTAATATATATTTTTCTCCAGTACAGCTCATGTCAAAAAGCATATTCCTGCTGTTAGAATTGAACTTAGGTGAACTGAATATCATGAATATCATGAGGAAGAGCAGGGCCTGAGTCATGCAAGCACACTTAAAGTAGATCCTCTTTTTTTCTGTCACGACAAAATATGCTGGCCTTCTTATCCACATTCCCCAATAAATAAAAAAGTAAAGCAATCATAAGTGCAATTTCACCTCTTTAAAAAACACATATTGGACAAGCTGTAGCCTAAAGCCACTCTCCTTAGGTCCTGTATCATATTCCACTGGAGGTACTTTCTTCTTCACTTTACACTGCATACTGATTTCCATTTACCAGCACTGTGGAGCTATTCATGCTTCAGAAAACACAACCATTTATGACAAATTTAACGACACAGTCCAATGCTTGTCCAATCGAATAGAGTTGGAAGGGACGAGAGAGTTTGTCAGAGGCCTGGTGAGTCTACACTAATGGAAATGACAGTTTTGGAGAGAGACAGTAGAAGGGTCATGGCTGTGATCCAACCACCCCTCTGTTTCTCTCCCGTCCAAACTGGCTGCCCTCCTGAGCCTCAACTTGCACAACTTAATGTGCTGCTATGCTGAAAACACTGCATTTGTCTGGACATAATTACACTGTGGAAATCAATTACACTGGAAAAATATCAGTGCTGGAAATCATTAAATTGGTTGTCACCAGGAAACATCAGCAATTAGTTTGGACCAGTTAACTGGCTGACTGCTCGCGTTTATTCCAATGATTGTTTGAAGTTTGCTTTAGTTTACATTAGCAAATGAAAGATTGCATGACATGTCATTTATTTAATAGCCATATAGTTTTTTTTCTCTGCTGCAGTTAAGGAAGCAAACTGCTGTGAGGATTGAGCATGGAGGATTTGGACTGAAATTAACTGCTTGCTACAAATCAAAGACGTGTCACTCAAACACGGACAGTCCCCAGTTAATTTATGAGCTCTGAGATGAGCCTCCTTCTCTTCCAGACTCATCTATATCAGCAAAATGGCACATTTATATTCAGCAGAATATGAGGTTACATTTTGTTTTACACCTGTGTTGACATTTAATTCAAAAGACAACGGCCAAGAGGGCAAGGCTATTCTCAGACACATTTTAATGTATCTCAACATTCAGCCATCATAAAATGAGCCACGATTTTATTGTGATAATGGAAAAGTAGACTGGAAAAGTGGATTTGGAATTGGTTTGCACATAATATCGTGTGCTATAAAAATGAGATTTGAAGCCATGGGGGAAAACAAATCAAGATCCTTTCTTCAGTTATTGGAGCATGGAAAAGAAAATGCAGTTATTTTAATGTAGCTGGAAAATGATGCTGTGTTCATTCTGCCCATGCAGCGTGTCGGTCCTGAAGCTCAGGCCATGGTGTGATTGTCAGGCAACAAACATTCAGTTGCAAAAAGATAGTTTTAGGTGTACTGAAAAATATCCTTCTCTCCTTAAACTTTAAACTTAAGCAAAAGACAAATAAAAAGAATCCCTACAGTGTTTCATCAATAGATGGAACAATATGCACACATGCCAAAATAAACTGGTATCTTCAGATTTGATCACACTAATAGCCTGCAGGTTTAAGCCTGTAGCACTTCCATTTGTATGCAACGGGCAATATGTAGATGTAGATTTGTGTCTCAAGGAAAACAACCCTGAAGCAGCACAGTATTTCATTTCATGCTGAGCATTCAGTTGCGGTGCAGCATAAATATTCATAAGGATTCCTCCAAACCAATGATATAAACATAAGAATATGGCCAGTGACAGGCTTTAGAGAATGGTCACATTGGATCAAATAGAATAACCAGTGTTTGATGATGCAGAGGTAACTCCATTATTACCTGTGATTAGAGGACATATATGTGACAGAATAGGACTTGTTAAAACACTCCTCCCTCTGAGGTTTATGCCTTAAACAAATTAGGGTTCAAATGGGCTGCAGTGTTTAGCGCTATCTGTGGTCACCCAACCGAACCAATAATCATCTGAGGACAAAATCAAATGGCTAAAACCTGTGCAACAGAAGAAGAAAGGGATTTCTTATTTCGGAAAATTAAAGGCACAAGTCCCATAATTGTACAACTTAGATGTTCAAAGGCATTGAAACAAGCCAAAGCTAACAAACAACTGCTCTGCCTTTGTAGCAATTCACTACAAGTTAATGCTATAGGGTTAGCAGAGAAGGACTGTGGACATCTTGGGCACATTACTTTAGTGCAGTGCTGTCCATCTAGATGTTTAGCTGGTTTATTTAGTTTAATATGTTGGCCAACTGACATTTGTTCCAGAGCAGCAGATACATATTATGTTTTGAATATATTAACAATAGCAATTGTTATCAATAATGGGATTAATGACAATAAGATGGAAAATCAAGGGATCACCAAATATGTCCAGAAGCAGCAACACTGCATCGCACTTCATTTAAAAGATGTTGAGACATTTCACATGAACAAGAAATGTGTCATCCAAGGGAGGGGGAGGGGGAGGGTGGGGGGTGTCCAATTATTCCATGATCATTCAATTGAGTATATGTGAATAAGAATGTGAGAAAAACAAATAAAGTCTATCTAAAAGAAATGTGTCATCCAATCCTGGATAATACAAAAAAAGACAGCAGATAACCTCAAGAGCCATATAAATCAGTTCAAAATGTGGTACCACTGCAGCTTGTAGAATAGATACTTCTCCTGATAATTGAAACCTTTGTCGTGTGTGAGGAATGATGAGGGATCCCTAGTTGTATTTATCAGATTCCTTCACTAGGGATCATGAATATGTACTAGTTTCATTAAAAAAACATCCAACATATTTCACTAAAATCCATAAATATCTTTATTTACCAATAATGCCGTAATACCAGTGTTTTTTCTTCTGGGGATCATGAACGTCCACACAACATTTAAAGTAAACACCCATCCATTGGTTGATGGGATGTTGTTCTCTGAACCAAACTGGCCATACTTTCAAAATGGCCAGAATATCTCCAGCTCCATTTAAAGCTACCTCGAAAAAGTCAACTTCTGTCTCCAATAAAAAAGCTGGTTAATTTTTCCAGGACTTTGTCAAGGTTAAACAGACCTCTGTTATGAGTTACATACAGAATCAATTCAGCATTTCACAATATACAGTCCCCCCCCAAACATTCAATGCCAGAGCAGGAAATACTTTTTTTATGTAGCAAGGCAGAAGGTTATGGTTTGCATTTTATGAATTGAATCCCCAATCTTTGGCCTGACCTTCACTGCACCTCAGTTGCCTTGTGTTGACAGAGAGTACAAAAACTGTAAACACTAGCATTGGTCATAAAAATGTGTTGCTATTAAATATAACTCTCAGAATTTACCCAACGCAGACAATTCAAGGGGTGGAGACTGAAATGAAAGTAGTTTGTTTTATATAAACATTTTGCTCTGTTAGTTTTGCTTCCTATGCTTAATGTTACATCTTTATTTTATCATATAAAAACTAAAACTTTCAGAAAATAAATAAATAATGAAACCATTAAAAATATATATTTAGTCTTAAAAAATAACTCTGATTTCAGAAGTGCAACTTAAATTAAAAAAGCAGGTACCCTGAATCAGCTGATGGCACTGTACATGTTCCAGAGTACACAGTACTGTAATCAATACGAAGAATCAAGACTGAAATGAGGCCTAATGAAGATGTAAATTAGTGTAAATGATACTTTCAATAATAGGCCTTGATTGATTTTGATGATGCAGAGTCACTGATAGTGAAAAACACTTCAGACTGAAGTATGATCAGCAAACCTTCATGTAAGGCTCACGATGTTCATGTCACATAATGTAGTCTGTGCATTATCCCACTGCATGTATTAACACACCTGCCTTTTTTTTATTCCCTCCTACCTGTCACTGTGTTTTGACACTCACACTGTGCCGAGAATAGGTTATAATCTGTATGACAGTGTTTTCTGTGTATGATAAGGTGACAATTACCCTGTGAACACTGTAATTTATACATGAAACACAACAAAGACCTGCTTGTTCTCTGAGAAGACAATGAGGCAGAGAAGGGGAAGTTTGTCCTGACATGTTACAGACTAAATAATTATGTTCCACTGAAAAGAGCCTGGCACTATTAATCATCATGCATTGAATGTTCATTACAAAAAAACCCATTATGCTAGACCATTTAGAATATGTTCATTTCTATGGAGCACATTTATTATATTTCTCATAAGCAAACTTCTAGAGTAACAGATGTTCTGTCAAAACACAATAAGTAATTGAATTCTGGCCTACTTTGTGTGATGAAAAACATATTCTGAAAAACAGCTACCTCACAACGAGGTTTGAATGCGGGTTTTTTTTTATTTAAGCATGATGGATTTGATTAGTTTCAGCATCCGAATCTACGTCCCTCTTTAAATTGGCTTTTTAATATATTATGTTATGACATGATTCAACTTCATATTCAAAGGGCAAGTATAGTGAACCTGAAACACATACAAAAAGTTTGTATATCAAACATTTGGATATTACCTCCTTAACCCATGAGATTCTCCTCTGCCTACCTGGTTTAATTTTTAAGATAAATCTGTTGTGTTTCTTACAGCATTAAAAATGACATTTGGAAAGCTCCACAGCAACACACCCACCCTGTCATTTACGTTCAGTGGAAAATAGTTCCTAATGAAATCGCTGACAGTGAGGTAGATGCAAATTCAGACAGCTCAGTAATGTGTTCTCTTCATTCTCAGCATGAAGAGCCATTTAGGCATTTATACAGCTTTACATCAGCAAGTCAGTAAAATGGAAGCATGAGCTTTATCCTGAGCTAATGTGCTGCACCAAATATAAACATGGAGGAGAAATTTCTAAATGACAAAGTGCCGAAGGGACTGCAGACCACTTTGAATAGCATCAGGGTTTATTTATTTTAAATTGAGTATAGCAAGACTTTTGTCACCCATTTAAATGTGTTGTTTTGATCATTTGGTGTGTTCATATTAGGACATATTTTGCAGGTCATGTACCATAAAGAGTAATTGATGTGTGATTCACATGTATTATATGTTCACTAATGCTGTATGTTTAAAGTCTCTGCTCATTAATTGAACCAGTGGTACAGGATGTTTTCCTGTTTTCATGTTGCTCTTTTTCTCCTCTCACACACTGCTGATGTGGATAATTTTTACACAAATTAAACACAAGACTCAAAAAGACCTGAGGAAATCTGAAATTATTGAAAGAAAACTGAAGCATATAATGTAATTACTCCCGGGTTTAAGGGAACGTCAATCAAGGGCATATCTTGGAATCGCTTAATGGGATATTGAAATATCCTCTTCCAGCATGTGGCAAGCGCTAATTAGTATGAATGACGAGTGCTAAAATGACTAATGCTGCTGAGGACAGCTTTTAATTGAGAATAATATAATGAAGTGTCCTACAGATATGCTAGTATGCAGTCCTTGTTCCTCAATGATCCGGACAAACTCAAGACTTGTAATGAAAAACCCCATATTTCCAAGTGTTAAAAAGAGTTTTTTAATTAGTGCACACGTGTAATGAATTATTGGTTTGTTTGAGACTCAAGAAACAATACATGTTTTGTAAAACTCTTGCCAATGGTAACCACACTGTATTTACTTATTTAATTAGCTTTGCTTTTTGGCATGTCTGGACTTAAAATGTAGTATGGCTGTAAAGAAAGATGGGAAAAATTACAATTCCAAACAATAAAAATTCTGCAACTAAAGCTCTGAAGGAAAAAGTTGGTACAATACACCAACAACTGATCCCTCAGTACAGCACTTTGTCTGTGAATTTAAATCAAACAGGGGCAACAATGATTCAATGGCAAGAATGTTACTGCAAATCCAGTAAGAATCAAATAAAGCCAGTTTACTCTTAATGTTAATCTCCATCATGATTACAGAGAAGTGTAATAAAGGCAATGGGTCCTGAGGGCTCAACATAAAACGCAAACACAGAGGTTGGAAGAAAGAATGAGAGTGAGTGTTGGGGCTAAAACATTGAAGTGGAACATATAATAAAAAGCTATCGGTTGTATTGGATTGGTTGTTGAATCCAGTCGTGTCTTGGTTGGGATTATCTTTTTTTTAATTGCAAGAGATAAGTTTGGCGACTGCATTATTGCAAGCTTGTTATCAGCGGGGAAGCGACTTAGTAGGTTATTTTGAGCACCAACTCACAACAGCAGTCTGCATCTGAACTGACCAGCAGTGGTGTCTACCATGTTCTTCCATTTTTGACTACTTGAGGGAATGGTAGAAGTAACTGTTGATTTAACCTCCATGTATTACTTTAACTAATTATTTTGCAAATTTGAATTAACATGCGTGCTTGTTAAATCACTGAGCTTGATTGTACATTTTGGGCAAAGCATCTTGGCATGCTGCATATGTGTCATTGTTTTACACCTAGCACCCACATTTTGTAAATAGCAAGTGAACTTGCACCTGTGTTAGCGGTCGTGGGTGTGTTGCTTTCAAAATGAGGGGTAGTCAGGGGTACACAGGTGGGGCATTGCCACATTGGGGAGGTGATGAGTGGTTGCACCTTAGACCAACTTGCCCTTGTCTCCTTAAATCGTGATACTGCTTATAGTAAGGGGCCAATCTTTGGATGCCTGACGATGAGGACAGCATCAGCGCTATCCCCTCAAACACTTGCTTCACCTCAGCCCTGCATGGCCCAAAAACTCCAGTCTGAGACTTTCACCAAGCTCGACAATATGTGCTCTCTTGAATACATGAAGAAACAGGCACACACTCACACACAACCTCACACATATCTAAGAGGTAATTCTTTATTACAGTCATGAAACACAACTCAGTGCAGTGCCCATGGATCTATTATGTACGTAGTACAGAGTATAGCCATGTGATCCAGCATCAAAAAAAGTAAATTAAGACTTTAGTTTTTTTCAGCCAATATAACATAAATCTATACATCTTTACATAACATCACCTGTGTATTTTCTGCATTTTTAGGGACACAGTGTAAGGAGAGAATTCAAATATGCAGCTCGAGCCGAGTCAATTTGAGCAGAAAGGCTGAAATCCACTGTGTAAATAGTCACTCACCTGCTTGGCTTTTAAAGGGAATGAGAGCAGACACACTGATTGTTTTGGGTCATGTTACGCCCAGAACACACCTTTGAATAATCAAAGAACTTAATCCAACCTCTTTGCGCCCTGCGCCTCACTTAGTGCCCAGATTGTGCACCGTTTAACACACGAAATGGTGTCAGACATGTCTTTATTTACTTTGCGCCATGAGCTTAAGACTGCGCTTTATAGGGCCAACTATCTTTTGCTGAATGAGATAACACAGTTCTGATTTAGTCAGTGACCAAGAGATAGAAAAAAACCCCATCCAATTGTAATTTACAAACTTGTTTTTTTGTGTTTGTTTTTTCTTGAAAATGAGGACAAAAAAGACTACAGTTTAGTTTGCTTATTACCTCAATAAACAGATAGCGGTTGTTGAAATTGTTACTTTCGTTACAACTCATCTCCTGCCCTCACTCACCACTACCTTGTCTGACAGAGAGGACTTTGAAAAATTTTGGGGCAGAGTGCCTGAAAATGAAGTGCATATGTGAAAGAAGCTTATGTGAGAATGTTAGCATGACTTTACCCATTTACATTATTTACTGATGGGGCTTAAATTGAGGTTCATACAGCCTCTGGGTCATTTTTATTCTCTGACTGGTGTAGTCTGTAGTATTTTCCAAACAGTTCATTTATCAGCTTTTGTTTCATCATTAAGCTTACCAACATCTAAAATGAACTGTTTTGTCAGTGAATATCTTCAGCCATAAAAACCTCTTCATATCTGTATGTTGAAGTAAAATTGTCCTTATGAAAGCACAGCACCTCCTTGTGATCATAATGCAGCTATTATCATTACTTAAGGAGTGCTACCAAGAGAGCAACAGAAGGATAAAGCTGATGTGTAATGACTCAAGGCTTAAAACTCATTCTGCACACAGAGACGTGTTCTCTGAGCTACTAAACAGATTATCACTGCTGAAACACCATTGATTAGCTTTTACAGCCTTTTTCCCTCTAAGCCTACAGTCTTTGAAGGTTTTTAATAAAATGTGGATAAAAACTGAAGAGCATAATTATTATCATATTTTATATGGAATATGAATTCAGAGGAGTGATAGAAGTTGTGAGCGAGTTGTGTAATGGTGTGCTGTGTGAGGTTTTGGAGAGTGTTATCCGCTCATGTTTTCATGTTTAGCTGCAGGCCACTGTCTATCTCTGAGAGGGTGTCAGACTTAAATTTGTCAGTGATGAGTATGTGTGTGTGTGTGCGTGTGTGTGTGTGTTTAATGTCTCAGTGGAGTGGCTGTTCACTCACTCTGCACAGAATCAGCTGCGCGGTCTAGCTACTTTGTCCTGTTGGGTCCACTAATGGCATTTATAATGTTTGTCTGAGAAAAGAACACGTAGTGTTTTGAACTCAACAACATTGCTCCTTGCATTGGTTATGTCATGTTTCTCAGAAGAAAAGAGATCTATTCCTTGTTTTTAAAATCACTCTAAATTCCCTTGACAAGAAACAGAGAGAAGCAGTGTTTTTCTGTGGAACGACAACATGTAGAGGTAGTTAATTAACCCTTTTAAATGGGTGACTGAGGAAAAATGATAAGCTAATTTTCAAGGCCACAGCAAGTCAAGGTAAATATAGAACTCCTATTGCTGGAAAAACTGTTCATATTTATACCGCACTAACCTAAACACAACATTTGAAGTGTTTGAGACTGATGCAGATTTTAAAGCCAGTTCAGGGTTATGAAACTCAGATCAAAGGTTCTGTCAAATGTAGAACAATTTTAAATGCATGATGGTTTAAAGTTATAAGGGGGATTGCCATGTATCAATTTTTCAGAATAGAAAGATGCTTAACTTTGGTACTGCTCTTATAAGTAAACCACAGTCCCTGGTTTTCACATGTATCAACCATTAAACATATTAATACAATTGTGTTCATAGTTTCAATTCCAAAGGGTATTCTTGTTTTTTGCACAAAATCATGCTCTTAGTTGTAATTATTTTCTTAAAGGCAATGTAAGGAACTTTCATGATGTGTTGATTCTGGTGACCCCTTTGGATGAAATCAATATTGTTTTTCTGAGATGAAGACTGCAATTGCCTTGAGCGCTATCACCCACTGTCGTGAAGATGTGGCTCGAGTCAATTAGTGCATTTGTTGTGGAATTAAATAATGGAATACAGATCTTTTTTAACACTTATTTTCTTTGTTCAAGACAATTTTCAGCAGGATGCAGATTAATGAGGAAGTCAATATGTTGATTTGTAGCTACATAAAGTTACCAACTGTGACAGCAAAACTTTGTAAGCTCTGATTTATTGCTCTTAGTTATCAAAGTGATCTGTTTAATGTTACCTTCACAGCCTCAAGTGTCATGATGTGTGCTCTAGTGTCCCAATAACTGTCTGAATAATGTAATTATGAACACAGTTGAAATCTTTTATCCTCAAAGAGTAGTGTAGTATTCACACTCTGGCAATAATATTAAATCTGGTTTGTAACTATTTTGCTCTTTACCAAGAAAAGCCATGGCAGTAGTTTTTTTTGTCTGAAAGAATACTTGACCAGAAAACATACAGCCTTTAGCTAATCATGCTCCAGTATCAGCCATGTCACATTATGAAAAATTAAAAGAAACTAGCGAAAGAAAACAAACTGTTCCTGCTTCTTTTGAACTAGCTTCTTACTACCAAACTTTACAAGCCGGGTTCTAAAAATTGCCAATTCCAGGCGAGTGCCAAATTACCAATTCAGCTTTTTTAGCAGAAAATCCAACTTGAATATAGGCACTTAAATCCAGTAGCAAGAAATAAAGAAATAACCAATTAATTTCATTTTGTAGATTATGAAGAGGCATCAGTGCTAGAGTGACCCTATTTCAAAATCACTTTAATACTCCTCACAGTGCCTTTAATTTCATTTCACTTATTTAACTAACCCAAAATATAGGTGACAAAGACTCCCGACTCCACTGTCTGTAAAAGTGATTAAATGTTGCTTCATACTTCATTTAGCTGGTCTGCAGAAAATGTATCTGCCAACATGCAGTTGTGGATGTGTTTCCTGTGCTATTATAAATCAACATGCATCAACTGATGGTTTTGTTAATGAACTGTAAACTAACCCTAACCTAGGAGTCATCTGGCAAAAAAAGAAAGGCAGAAAACTGATTTAAAGAAAATATTTTCAAGGTTTTATTCCAAATGATAGTTCTTTTTCTTTATCATTTTACAATGATGGGTAAAATATGCAATTTTATATTACTTTAAAAAATTCTGGAAGACCCCCCAGGGGTCCCAACCCCCACTTTGGGAACCCCTGCTATAGAAGATTAACATAGTCCACAGTAACTCCATGTTCTACTGATTACAGAATGATCTTTTAGTTGGGAATGACATTGTCATTGGCATGCCTTAATATTTAACACCTTGAATTGGAGTACGGGCATTTTTCCCCATGGATTAGAATGATAATAACAATAGACATGAGCATGATTATTACACGTGTATTACATCAAATATGATTCAGAATGACACAAGTGAGATGGTAATACAACATTTAGATAAACAATATTATCACAAGACTGTCACATAGTCTTAAGTCACATCAGACTGCAGTTATTTATGAAGGTGTCACCGACAGCATCACACGCCTAATATGAAGGAGCTTATACAGTAAATACAGATTATTAGGCTAATTAATTATTCTGCATGTAGTCCTCTTTGCATCTATATAATTACTCTGCACACTTTTATTGAATCTGAGAAGCAGCCAGCAGAGGATAATTTGTTTTCACGTTACCAAATGGTTCCAGTGTTGCCAGGCTGAGAGGAAATGACATATGGTAGAAAGGCATAATTCATCTGGCTGAAACACTGATACCCAACCATCAAAAAAGAAATTAATTCAACGCTCTGGCTCTACAGACAAACAGCATTAAAAAACAGAAATAAATAACAACAGCAACAGATATACACACACTACACTCATGTGATATTGAAAACCAAACATCCAATAACTAGGCTGAATGTGGAGGAGTCTGCTTATCTGATAGGGGCTGTGTGGGAGACTGCGTGGGTTTTTTGTGTGTCTGTATGTGCAACATTGAATGGGATTTGATTGGGTGGGCGTATCAGTGTGTGTAGTATGTGAAGGCATTGCTTCGTTATGCATGCAAGAGCCCCTATCAAACAGGAACATGATGAAAAACAGTTTTCATTTGCATCAGTGTGTCCATAATTACAAAGTAGATTTCTTGGCGACCATCATGGATTGTTGACCATCTCTAAGCGTGCACTGGAGAGCGTTCAAATGAGGATTATCTCCTCCAGCACAGCACGGCGCAGTTTAGCACTGTATGTCATTGATTAAGCTTGCCTATAGACATGCCAACACACACAAACCCCCTATAGAGTGTTTTCTTGTTTCCTACAACAAGTGCACCCTCATGTGAAGACAAATATACATACTGTCTGAAATGTAAAGAAACATGAAAAACATGGTTTATTCTATTTAATAACAATATACTGTTGGTTATTGTAGGTGCAGTGTATATTTTGGAATGATACTGATATAGAAAGAAGAAAGAGAATAGTATTAACATCAATATGACACATGTGACCCGATCTATATTCTATGTCTTATCTGCTGACTCTAACAACTCCCTGAGTTAAAGGGCAGGTTGATATGACCTTTAAAGCAGCCTGAACGGGTCTTACCTAGGGCTGTGTCTTAGATAAATTTGTATTGAAGGAAAAAGTATTCACAATTTAACATACTTAAGCCACAGGCAACTTAGTCAAATACAAGCAGCAAGAATACGTCTCCAATCTCTATCAGTATACAAACAGATCTTTAATTCATTATGGTGATAGCAAGTAAACATGTTCATTGATTCAATCTGATCGTAAAAAAACAAGGATCATAGTATAAATATGAGCACATGCCTTCAACCACATAAGAATGCATTGCAGCCATAAATGCATATTTTAATGCATCCATGATACATTAAAATATCCTAACACAGGCCTTCTTTCAACCTATTCAGAGAGACATTTAAACACAAAATCTTTGACTTAAATTATGTTTATTAAGTGATATTGAAAGCAGTCTGTCTCTATGATCCAACTGAAATAATCTTATTTTACACCACAGACTCTGGTACTCTCTGTTGAATGAGGAGACTTTATAGTGGATTGAAGAATGGTTATGATTTAACGGCGGTGGATGCTCATTTTCACAGCATATACCATCCTATGGTGTCATATTTCAAAGCAGAGGTTTAATGTAAATAAAGAGAAGTTGGCATTTTCAGACAAACATGACATAACAGCAAAGGTTTGCTTTTGTAGTCTCCTGGCATCTGCATTGATTTTCATGTTTATATTCTGACCTCCTTTTCAAACTCTGGAGAGATGGATGTGACAGCTGAATGAAAAGACTCTTTTTTTGTGTTCTCACAGCACAGCCAGGACGGTAGTAAGCATTAAATCCACCAATTCTCAATTTATTCATCTCTTTATTTGTGAAACTCTGGTTTCTGACAATCCCATTTATTGTCACTTTGTGCTCGAGATTCGAAGTGTCTCTGGTTATAATAATAGACCTTTTTCATTACGGGCATTCTCACATGTAAAAGCAGGAAAAGCACAGGTGTGAGTAATATGATTAATTAGGACTGTTTCATTCAGTATGTGTTATAAAGGTTTTTGTGTTGTGCATGCTGTCTCACTGACACAGCTCCCTGTGGCACTTAAATGTATGACAGCCATTCATACTCTGCTTTTCCTCCTATACCTAATCAACATGCATTCAGTGAAAACGGCTATGCAGATGTTGGATTTTTTTCTCTTTAATGCACCAACAGATGACTATTGTATTTTCTGGTATAAAAGATGTCTTGGTTACGTTATAATATTATCAGGGGTACTATTCAGTTTCAGAATTTTTTTTCAGTAGATAACACATTTCTTTTTCTTGATTTCACTTCTGAATTCTGTGGCTTTCTTTTTCTTTATGTCTGACTTGTTCCATCCCCACAGCATTAGATGATCTTACAGCTGGGCTTTTAAAAAATCTTGTATAATAACAATAAATCATATTTTATTCCTGGAAATGAAATGTTTATAGTCAAGACATTGTATCTGTCCTGCATGTGTAGAAAGTAATACAGAGAGGCGTTTGTACTACCTTTACTTAGACAATCTCTTATTGGGATGTTCTCAAAGTAAATGTTAGCCCAGAAGGATCTTAATTTTAGAGAGTATGCCAAAGTCAAGTCAGGACATGTTAATTAATTAATTATTACCCCTCAAAAGGCTGTGCCTTTTGCCAGGTAGTCACTGGAAATAAGAATTTGTTCGTAATGACTTACCTGGTTAAATAAAGGTTAAATTAAATAAATAAATAAATAAAAATGATCCTACCATTTTTTTCAAACAAGGGCCATGCTCACTGCTAACCTTCCAGCTATTACATTATTTATAAATATCACCTACACACAATACAATTAAAATTAAACCTAAAAAAATCCTAACTATGTGTTTGATGTGTAGCCTAGCTGGCGCACTGACCATTTCTAGAGACAGACCACAAAGCATTAAAATGTCAAATGTAAACAAAGTGAGATATAAATATGAATAAGAGAGATATGCAATTCAAAAGTCGGCAGGTGTATTTCCAGAAAGAAATTTCCACCACATCCATGTTATTATAGCCCTATACAGCAATTACAGTTATTATAGTATTTAACAATGCATGTGAGGGGAATGAATTACAAAAGTACACTATGTTGTAACTGAGCCTGCTACACTCAGTAGAGCCTGCTATAATATAAAGCACATCAGAAAGCATGCTGTCATTCTCCAGTGACACTAACAGTCACACTGAACTTGATTGTCTGGGGAGAGAAAATGTGTCAATGTATCTTTGTTGGTATAGCCTAATGAAATGCCGCTTTAAAAAAAGGACTTCTGTGATTGTAATTAATGATCATATGCCAACATGTCACATGGACTTAAATGCAGTGTTTTCATGGGAGTGGCTTACTGTGTTAGGGGAGTGGCTGTCCTGTTCACACATTTCTCCTTGTTCATCACTACGACAGGCAACGCCGAAGGCTGGACTCGTATCCTCAGTGTACTACATCATATCCACTAATTGCACCATCTGTGGACTGTTGATTTGCTTGTATTACAAACCCTCAATAGCTGCACTATTTGGCAGATGGGCGCGTGCGGCCAGCAGATAGCTGACTTCTTGCTCAAACTGCTTCACTAACTAGTTTTCTAAGTTGGAGAAATAAACTTCAACGAGACACAGCGGAGGATTCAGACACTTTTCTGAGTGTTGTTTTCACGCTCGGACATACCTCTAGGTTATCACTATATTTCGGTTTGAATTGTTCTTCTTTCCTGCATCTACAAGGGGGAGGAAAAGGAGGTGGACCCACGCTCAGCCGCCGGTCTCGTGGCTTCTTTGTATACAGCAGCAGCTGTGTGTAAATGCATGGACACATAGCGTCTACTGCTCCTTGAGGGACAGTTTATCCGCCGCACTCTGCTCTTTCTTTGGGCTTCCTCCTGAAATGAAGCAGCTAAACCAGGTGTGGGAGAGGAATATCTAACTTTACACGCATCTTTTTTTTTTTATTCCACTGTCTCATTTACCCCAACAAAGATTGGGTCAGTTTCGCCGCCTCTCTTTCTCCGTCTCTCTCTGTGTGTGCTTGGATTGTAAACGGCAGAAACAAATTGGTCTCCGTGCAGAGCAGGCTCCAGCTACAGCCGCGCGGCTCCCTCACTCACACACCATGGATGTAAGGTTTTATCCGTCTGCTGGGGGAAATTCTATCCCAGGGGATCCACCGAACCTGGATTTTGCCCACTGTTTGGGCTACTACAACTTCAATAAGGTGAGAAACCACACTGTTTTGTTTTGTATCACACTTGGTTGTGTGCGCACGCATGGAGCTCCGTAACTCTCAGCCTTTATGACTGAAAATCTGCCCCCAAACCAAAGTTGAATTTCCACTAATCATGTGCTAATTTTCTTAGATGCGACCATGTGTTTCTTCCACTAATTACTCCACTCATTTGCTTGCTGCCACAAACTTTGTTGTGTGAAAGTCATGGAAATGAGAGCACAGGACAAGTGTAGTGGGCTCAGTGTTACTTTAGTCTAGCTCAGACCAGCCCTCACTGCACTGCCAAACTCTGACCAGACTGAGCGATGTGATCCACAGTCAAGGGCTGTGTTTGCTAGACAGTTACATGTTCCAAAACATCAGTGAGGGATCACTGAATCAGCACCCTACATTATAATACAGCATTAATGGGATGATAGCAAGATACAGGGGATCAAGTGTCAGATAGGCTGCTCTGCTGGATTGTGATCCTCTTGTATGAACCCTCACATAATGAGATGTTGTAGACACACATGCAGATTTGTCAATGTGTCTAACAATGCAGTTATCACCCTTTACAACTTTGTTTAGTGTCCAGTCAGCTGTTGGACATTGTCATTATTATTATCCAATTTCACTGCTTCATAAGGAAACACAACAAACATGCACAATACAAGAAAGACTGCACTCTTTTCTATCTGTTTCCCATTTATGTCAGCATTGCACTCTCAAACATAGCGTTGGTGAGCCCTCAGACTGAAAAACCATCAAATGACAGCGCAGTTTCATCTACTCCGTCTCCGCTTAACTAGCAGTTTTTCTAGGTTGTTCACAAGTTGTTGTTTTTTTCATCTGTTTACAAGCAGCCCCGTTTCCAAGCAGTGGTAACAACATAGCAATGCTTTGACAGGTTTATTAACTCTCAAACAAGAGGCAGAGGTTATGCAAAACACAGATGATAGTTTATGATACTATCAGTGATGTAACACCTGAACAATTCGGACCCGCTATCCATCAGGAGCTCAACTTCCTCATCCTCTAGAAAGAGGGAACATCACCATGACAGACTAATGACACAGCAGCAGTGTGGTGTTTTTGTAAAGTTTAAACAATGGTAACCCCTACACCACCCACCCCTCCTCTCATGCACACACAAACACACACACACGCACCAACCCCCCCTCCCAAATTATTCAGCCCCATAGTTGAGCTCTGTTTGCCCCTTCGCAATCTGATTCTTCTCCAGACAGTTACCAGGTTTGTCTCACTGTTTCATCAGCTCTTTGTCATGTGGCCAAGTTGTCATGTGTGCCCAATTTCATCATGTCTTCATCAGCCTTGAGAAATTTTAACTACATTGCTTTGAATTGGTGTAAGAGTTGAAGCGCGATTTTATTCCCACTCATAAATTCCCCAGGTCAGTTGAAATGTTCCATCTGTAACAGTAATTGGCTACAATGCAGAGAAGGTAGAGCGAAAGGGAGGGTGGTGAGAAGGAGCTTATCCAGTATCTCCACCAGTAATGTGTGAGAGAGAGCGGGAGAGTACAAAGCATGCATTTCATGCTAATTACAATGCTTTTTCATGGTGAACAAATGGGCTTTTTTTCATGCATCTTTCAAATAAGCCTCCAATTTATTTGAATCAACTCACTGGAAGGTAGTACAATGCAGAGCCGTTTGTCATCGGAGAGATGTGGCGTGCTTACAAGTCACGCAGAACTGAAGCTTTCCTCCTTTAATCTATTTATAAGCTGTCACAGCAAAACTTTGACTGGAGTCACAGTTTTGATTTGAAAACAGGCAATACCCTCTGAAAACGCTGGCACAGGAAATGTTCAATTTTAATGACAACAGAGACAGAATGGCCCAGAGGCACTTTGACACATCAGAGATTCTTTTAAATTTACAGAAAAAGCCAAACGAGTGGCACAAACTTAATTAGGTGCTGCAGTCATGACTAATGAAGCTGCCGGTTTTTTGGCACTGAGATGAAGGAGGAACAGCGGTGCTGAAGAGAAACATGCCACAACTTCACACAGCTGAATTATGCCCATAAAATAAATCCAACAAGAAAAATCACCCTCTGTAATGTGGTAGAATTAAACACAGTACCTTTATGTAAACTCTGCTTATTTCTGTGAGTTTCAAACATTAAATGTAGAGTGTGGAGGTGGAGGACAGGGCTGTCACAGCAGGGTCTGTTTCTCTTAAACTACCTTGACTTAAGGTTCAACACGGATCAGCTATGCTCAGGGGCAAACTCGCCGAGGCCTCTGCTTTTACTGATTGGTTGTTACTCCATGTAGCGTTGTTTTCAGTTTATCTCTGATAATGGCTTTTGGTTTTACTAGCTCTTTGGCCGGGGTTCAGAACACCTGGTTTTAGTCAGTAATGCTTCTAAAGTTTAAAATCTGATATGTTTTATTGGCTTATTTTCACTTATTTTTCCTAAATCATATGTGTTCAATTCTAATTCTGATAAATCCAGTGATGCAAAGCTGCGAAAGTTATGTGTTGAGCTCTTTAATAATGCACAGCATCAACCAAAGACAAGGAGCTGTTTGGATTTGACTGGTTTTAGTGTGTGTAAAATGTGATTGACTTTAATGGTTTCAAGAAAGGGACCCAGTGTTGTTCCCATATTTATGGCCATCTGGTCTGCTTTTTCTTAACGTTTAATAATGTTTCAGATAAAAAATCCTTTTAGTGTGGACTTTCATTACCTCCAGGCACAGAGAGACTAAAATTACCGACAGATGTTAATACAAACTCTTCACCTGTGCTGGTACTAATGCTTGAGTTTGTCAAACTGAGACAGCAGAACAGAGATGACATGTCTTTGTAGTTTAGAGTTGCTTCACATCAGAGTGTTTTAACTGCATTATTAAAGAAGAATAAAGACAATCATTGAAACTGCTTCACATGTCGTCACATGCGTACTCTGAAGTGAAACCATTTCCACTCTGAAACCTTATCTTTTGATTTTAAGCTCATGTTTTCATGGGAAAAGAACACTTTTATGTATGTGTTCGTTCATTTTCTACTCACTGTATTTACAATAACTTAAAAACATGCAATTGTTCGCCTGCAGTTTCTTCACAACATTCTTTATTATTAGCAACCTGCAACAAGCTATGCACTGCAGACACTTTATCAAGGTGGCCAACTGTGCCGCCCCGTGCTCCTGCAGAGAACTACTTGCGCCATGGTTAGCTGGTGGAAAATAGCTGCTCAAGTTGTGTTTCGTTAATTAAACCACTCATCTATTACCAGTGAAAACCAAGGCTACATTTGACGGATATAACTCTGAAAACTTTGTAAAATTACGAATCCTCGATTGTAATGTGTCACTGTTTGAAGTTAACATAAACAAAGCACTCCTACTTAGTTACCATGTCCTTATCATCCACTCACCTATGATATGTTACACCAACTGCGCTGTAAAATCAGCAATCAGGAAGTTGTTCAGACTGTAAGGCTGGACATTATGATGAAGGGCTGCAGCTGCAATTATTGGAGGACTTTAGTGAGCCTGTAAAATGTGGTGTAGGAGAAACAAAAGCCTGTTCATGGTTCAATTGGGCCTGACTGACTGACCCATCCACATGTGAGGAAACTAAAAGCAACAACAGTTTAAAAGGCTGAGGGGAGGGCTTTGGAATTACTGTACTTCCACAACAACAACAAACTCCTGGGCAATAACCTCTTACTGTGTCCAAACCAAAGAGGACCAGGCCTCCTTTTGTCTTTGCTGTGCTTCCTCAGGAGGGGAAAGGGTTAACACTCTGCTCGACCAGGGGGCCTTGTGCATCTCTCCAGTGTACACAGCTGGTGCCATTTCATCACACACATTCTAAACATATCCAAACACAGCTTTAAATGTGTGTGTGTGTGTGTGTGCGCACTGATGCTGTATGTGTGTGTGTGTGTTGGGGGTTGGGGTGTAACCTCAGAGGCTTTGTCAAACTCTGCAGTTGATGGATCCGACTTCAAGGTGCATGTTAAATGTCTGAGCGCCTGAGAAGTGAATAGCTGATGTGTTTTTGTGGAGTCTTTTAATTGTAGCTTGTCAGGAGATGTAGTTCAACAGATTTATTAAACACCTAATTTTCCCACTGAGATTACAGAGTGTTATTTTTAGTCTGCCTGCTGGAAGACAAACTGTGCTTTAGCTTCCTGCTTGTAAGAATGTCTGCTCTGTGTGACAGACTGCACTGAACATACGTCTAAAGTTAACATCATGTTAATGCACAGCTCTCACTCTACAGCATGTCCTTACACTTAGACTGCTGAACAAAGCTGATGACTATGATCCTGTGGTGATGTTTAAGCAGCAGAGACACCCTGGCAAGAAGTCAATAAATGTTTATGAAAACAGCATTTAAAGCCTCAGAAGAGCAGACCTTAGCATTAGCAAGCAGGCTTGTATTAAACTATCAGCCTGATACTTTCTGATTCCTGTTGCAGTGCATTATCACAGCTGTCACTCTCTTCATTTTGTGGATCACATTGAGATGTTGACATATGGTGCCTTTGCAGGCACACACACACACAAACACTCCAGCTAAATCCCTTTGAATTTCTGTTCATTTTCAACACGTTTTACAAGTCTAATCTGATGATGTGAACCCACAGCCTGAACCTGTGGGAAACACAAGAACCAGGTTTTGTTTATGAGGTGGATACGAGAGAGGCTCTGCAATCTTAGACAGACATAGACCATTACCCAGATCAGCACTCGTAAAGACCTTCTGCACTGCTGCAATCACTGCTCATAAATCCACTTCATTATGTCTTTTGGTTCCTTACTCAGCAGACCTCACACTCTGAAGTTGTTTCTCACTCAAACATGCATAATGTGTCCTTCTGACATGGCAGTAGACATCTTGTTGTAAGGAGTTAGTTTACGGTCGAAATTGAAGACCCAGTGAAGACTTAACTAAGAGTAAGAGCTGAAACGTCTTCACACAATCAGCCTAACACCTGTGCATCATGTCATCTTTTTCTCTTCAGGATTGAAACCAACAGCGTTTGTCTCCCCCGATCTAACACAACACAGACTGTTAGTAGATACATGCTTCTTTCAAAGCAGCTCTTTCAGAGTTACATGAAAGACATGAATCCACAGGAGAGCCACATTTGTTACTACATTGTGATCATGTACACAACATCACTATATGATACATCAAGCTGTGTTAGTGCCAGAGGAAAAATTGTTTATTTGGACTTTCAAAGTAATGAAAGAAGAGTTGTTTTTTTCAGTTGCAGTTTTGTTGTGTGGTTATTCGAAACTCCAGAAAGCTTTTAAAACTGATGTTGAGGTTAGAGAGTTTGAGCATTTAATAAATTGGAGATCACACTGAAATGCTGCTTGACTCAAGGGCTGGAAGCACTCCAGTAAGTAAAGTTTTTCAAGTTTGATATTTGTCACTGAAAAGAAAAATAATGTGGTAAATAAATATGGTTTTGGGTTTGTCAAAGTCAGTGTTAACCTTTTGAAGATGTAAAAAGGGATGTCTCTTATTTTGGTGAACACTGTGCTCCTTTGAATCAAAGCAGCCCCACCAAAAGAGGATTTTTTCCACTGTGATAAACTGTTTTAATCTGAGTTCGGTTCACTACATCTTTGACAGCCTCGACCTTACTGACTTATGGAAAAGAGGAGGAAAAACTTGCCGTGCCCCAGAAAAAAAACCTGCTTTTACCCTGAATTAAGCAGTTTTCAAAAGGACCAGTCAATCACTTCGGGTTGGCTGATTCAATAAGTGTTGTGTCCCTTTTGTGGTTAGCCTCGCTGTTAAGACACATTCATTTTTTTTAAAGCTTTCCAGAGAGACAGCCAGCCCGTGTTTCATAGATCTAATGTCCAATTCTCTTAATGTGCTCACAGACTGTATCAAAACATTCAGCTGTTTTTCTTTTAACTTCACTTGCTTGACTTAAGCCCTTTTCCTAAGCTCTTTTCAAGGAGCACAGGGCCATGATGAATGACTTCAACTCTCATAGTTATGGGTAATATTTTTTAGGCTGGCCTTTTTAAATTCATAGCTGCTATCTCCATATTAAACGAGTTTCAACGAGACGTTTCTAGTCTGGGAAAATACAGGACATCACTTTTAAAAACTTGAATACTATTCCTGTAACAGGAATAAGTGCCATCAGGAATTGTTGTCTTTGTGTCAGATTATTTCCTTACTCTTATTTAGCTGTTGGAGTTACCTAAAGACCATGTGACTCACGCAGCCCACTCATAGAATATTAGTCACTCTCCCAACTATTGTTCATATGGCAGGCTGACTGAGGATTTGTTTCCTCATTAGAGGTGTTCAAGCTGCAGGTGTGTGTAGTATTACATATGACACAGTGTGATTAACCCAACCTTTTTCACCCCACCCTCCCCCACACACCACACATACCCATAATGCACTGTGTTACCAGGCTGCACTAAAAGACTGACAATAGTAGCAGGTGTGCAAATATACCTCAGACCTGTTGAGCCAAGAGTGTAAACAATGCAGGGGAATAAAAGTTTTATTTGAATGCTGGAGTAGATAGCCCGTCAGAGTAAACTGGCACAGAGTTCAAGAAAGACCAGCTTTGAATAAAACCTGTTTACTGCACAAAAACACACTAGATTGCATCTTTAAGAAGATAACTCATTGCATTGGCTGCTTGCCATGAAGTAAGGTCTTGCTCACTGTGTTGTCTTTGCAGGGTTGTCTTAATACTAGTGCATACTGTCAAACACCCTGTTTTAAATACAGCCTGTTTGTTGCAACATGATAATGTTAATGTTGATCTATGCAGAAAGTGCTCTAGCAATGATAACCCGAGTTTATAAACCTACCTCACCCTCTTTGAATGAGCTTTGACAATCTCCTAGAATTGGACAACTGCCAACTTACCCTACCACAGTAAGATTGCTGTCTTCACATAAATAGCATGACTATTTTTACATTCCAATAATCTACATTCCAAATGCTTAAAGATCTCCATACATTGCACTGATTGAGGATTACTTCTCCAAGGGTTAATGAATGAACCAGCTGCTTTTGGATGAATGTGTTTGCTGTATGTCGTCTCTATGCTTGGGTTGTTAGAATTGAGTTAATTCTAACTTAGAGGGTCATATAAAAAGCCATGAATTACTCTTTACTCAGTGCTGGTACTAATTTATCACTAATATTTTCAATAATTACAGCCATCTGCATCTTTTCAACATAAAAAGCTTGTGTTTTTGTGCAGACTGTGGAAACCTGATCAAAAGCCTTGATGCACCAACTTTATTTTTCGCAATGATCCAAGATTTTTAATGTCTGCCAACTCTCAACCAAGAGCTTTGAGTTTATTTAACAAAACCATAAAAATATTAATCATGCCTCAGTTGCCAGGATCTGTTGCTGTAGGGAATACAAATCAAAGATACTCCACAGGGAGCCGATTTTAAGAAAACATGATTGACTCATTACATCACTCTTACATCATTATTTTGGCTATCTGATTGTTCAACAACATCCTTCATTAGAAAATGCTGACATTTCACTACTTTGAGGATTCTCTATATGTCAGATTTACAGCTTCTTGAACATAATGTCAGTATCCATAGAGCTGTCTTGTTTTTTTATTTCACTGTAATGATCAAAAGAAACAATGGACATGGCCTCAGTGGAACGTCCGGCCACATAATGTAGAGCCGTGCCCTGAAACCTCAACTGGGATCATGAATGGACTCTATGAAATTCTTGAGCCGACTTCTGATATTTTGGGGAGTTGAAGTCCAGGCTCATTCACAGCATGTCCTTGTTTATTGTGATGTGTGTGTTTCTGCTGGCTCGAGAACTCTCACATGCGGTCATAGTGTGGTATGGCAGAAGTAGAAACAAGATCAAGGTCTGTGAGGCCCCAGCATTGGCAGGCTTTCCCCCTCCCTGCACTTCCACTGATGATTCCTTCAAATGACAGTCATTGCAAGGAAATCAAGTCCCTCATATCTGGATAGTCTGACTCACAGAGTAATTGTTCAAATACCTGCACAGCCTCGGGAGATGGATTGCTCTTTTTTATTTAAATAGTCTCCGCTACATGTGTGCCTCTCCCGCTGATAAACAAGAAGAGAAGCTCAATGATTACACTGTTTCAAAGGCATTACAGGCAGCTGATTAAAGTGTTAGCTTGGAGTTAGCCAAGGTTAACCGTCCATAATGAAACACTTTGAAAATAATGATACGCTGCATGGTTTATGAGGGCTTGTGGCTGCTCCGCTCAGCAGTGGTGACCTTCAGCAGTTCCACGAGCTAACCGTAGCAATCCCGAGCACCCCTGTGGTTTCCAGACTCCTTCAGCTTTTGATATGCATCTAGGACAGCAGACCTGTTACAAGGTCTCTGTCTGTACCCATCATGTGTCACTGGGGTGGCTGACCATCTTAACTTTCAACTCTCACCGTGAGATAATGTCTCCTGCTACTGCTTTGATTTGTCTATGTGGAAATGTGGCACAGCAGGCCCAGATAAAGTTGTCAGGGAAAAAAAGTAATTTTTACATCATGTCTTACTTTGTAGGCAATCAGACAAACAAATGAAGAAAAAGAGGGAGAGAAACTTCAGCTCAGGGATAGACACCATGACATAATCAACCATTAAAGTGCTTCTGTAACCAGATTGCATAAAAAAGGATTGCATCTGTCATCTGATATTGTGGGGTGTGCAGCCTGTTATCTAAAACAGCTGCACATCGTACACCTGGGTAGTCTGGATTATTCTCTTGCCAGTACTTTAAGTTTCATATGGAAATATGGCTGCAATCAATACTCCTGTTACTGTACATGTAATTTCAACGTAGAAAAAAGCAGTATGATAGCAAGAATAATGCTTTCAGTGTGTGGTAGTACATGTTAACACTGCCTGAAATATGTTGTATATGCATCTTTGTGTCTGATCTCTTATTACTAAGAATAGAAGAATATAATATGTCTTTATTGTCATTGTACGTTTGCAATGAAATTGAAGTGCAACCCATTTATCAGTGCAAGATGCATATAAATAGCATTAGTGAAATAATAATAATCGTAACACAGTAGGAAAAACATAGATATAAATAAATAAAAACAGAGACACACAAAGCATTCAACTTTCAGACAGTCAAATTATTGCACAGTCACTGATTTATATTTGAATTATTTAGCGTTGAATGCACTTATTGCTTCTGGATATGAAAATGACATAAACGATATGAAATGGATTCTTTCAGATAATGAAGACAAAAACTAAAGTACAGAGAATATAGGTAGAATATTTATTAGGCGGTTGGCAACCAGATGCAAAGACACATCAGATTTAGACAATTTGGAAGTCTGTGTTCTCTAAATGAACTGAAGAATTGTGACAGAAAAATGATATGTTAAGATTCAGAACTACATTCAGCTTCACTATTGATAGATATTGATATTTTCAGAGGAATATACTCCTTACAGGAACTAATTAACAAATAAGAATAATTGCTGGGCTCTTTCATTCATCAGCATAGTCTCTCATAACAGGCAAGCTTCAAGCAGCAACAACAAAGTAGTACATAAATCAAAGTAGTTTCCTTTGCCAAGCCAGAACCCCCTGGGAGGTACCTTGGTGCTTAATTAAAATCCAGAAGGATCATGTTTTAAGTGTAGGTGAGCGAGCACTGAATAACAATGACAAATCATGCCCCGGAGCATTAGTGGTGTGTTTTGGAAAAGAGAAACAGCATCTCCCTTTCTTCCTTTTTCAATATAAATGAGATTTAATGTGGAAAAAGGGCTGTTTTTAGTGAATTGTGGCACAGGCAATGTGGTAAATCTAGCCCTGCAGAATGTGCCAAAACCAGCATTGATATATTAATCTTATAATTACCCATACAGGATTATAAGGAAGCAGCTCATTATTAGACATGATTTGATGTTTTACCCCTTTTAGAGCACTGTTTATCCTCCCATTTAAGCCTTGCCTAATGTTTGACATGCATGTGCCAACTTTGGAATACATCCAACTATTGTCAAAATGTCACAGGTCATATCTTACATATATTTATATATGATAAGTGAAACGGGTCTAAGTGGATGTACGAGGTAAAGAAGTTGTAGACCTCATGATTCAAGACATTTGAAGTGACATATTTACCCATAAATGTAAACAATCTCATGTTGATTCTTTGAAACATTGTTTAAAAGTGATAAGGGTTAATGCATAGATTTAAAAAGGACTAGGACTTAGATACCTCCTGACTCAACACTAGTGGCCATATCAGAACAGGGTATGCTTGCAGAATCCCTGGGCGTATTAAAATGAGCAGTGAAGCATTGAATTGCTTGAAGATACATTTTGGATTTGTAAGAGAGGGATTGTATAAGTACTTGTTTCATTTTCTGCAGTCTCTTTCCAAATTAAGACCTTACAGGGCTCGTAAAATATAAATGAGCTTTAAGAACGATGGGTTGTCTCGGTCGGTGAAATAAGTATTCATAAACAAAGTCATCACACAAGAGAGACCCAACTACTGCAAAAGAAATGCAATGCAAAACGAATGCTTACTACCAATATATTAGAAATGGCACACATGTTGTCATGAGTAATCCATACATTAATTGTATAATAGGATGTCAGAGGCTGCAGCGTCAGTTTGTAGATCTGTCAGATCTGCAGTGACCAGGTATAGGAGCACTTGACTAGTTCCTTGTCTCCATCCAGAGATATTTCAGTAATTCACAAGTTGAAACATGACATGGATCATATTTTTAGATACAGCTATCAGACTATGAACTGTCCTACATATTGCCATTTCTGCAAGCACCATAACTCTTGAGTGCACAAGCTCTTAGGAGAGGCTAAAAAAGAAGTACATTAAAAATGGGAATGTGTGTAGTTATCAGCAGGAAAAAAAAAAAACCTCTCCCAAGTCAAATCCGCTCAATTACAGAGCTGTGGAGAGCTATCCCCAAGCAACCCTTCCATTGGCTAATCAGTCACAGCAAATTGCAGTGGTGAATATTTCAGACTCGGCAGATCCGATCATGATTATTTCACTGTTGTACAGTATCCTCGAATAATTTCAAGAAGCCTTCAACTGGAGCCAGCATAAACTGCATCACTCCATGTTTTAAGAAGGGGAGGCAAGTTGCGAGAGGGAAAATAAGCAAACACACAAGCGCTGTCAGTCAATGTGGCAAGCTAATTGGGTCGATCTCTTTAGTGAAGATGAATGAAGAGATTAACTCTCCCTATGTGTCCAGTGAATCTCCCCCTCTGGCTGCAGGTAAATTAGCTGATGACAAGTTGACAGTGGGAATTCTGCTTCTCACTCTGACTTAAAGCTGCAGTCTGGATTTCCAGCATAGCGCCCCCTGTTGACACAACATGTTTTTAGTAGCAGGCCATGTTTGCATATTAATTGGATTAGTGACAATTATCTGTCAGGGTTTATTAATTGATACACCTGTAGGCTATGACAGATTGGATTAAAACGGTTGTAGTTCCATTTGGGTCCATCTGCGCCCCTGCATACAAACAACATAAATCTAGGACATGTGTTATAATGATGTACAATATAACTCCTTTTGATGATCTGTGCTGACTATATAACTGGTAGAGATTAGAGTAACCGGTCAAACATGCATCTATTAAAGAGAAATGGGAGAATGTGCTCAGGAAAGTGTGAGTGCAGAGGAGACTGTGCCCTGCTCTCATTTATTTTGGTGGAGAAACTCACAGCATGATCCTAAAATAGAGGTCAAGGCTCAAATAAAGAAAATGTCAGTGACCCCTTTTTTTTTTGACCGGCTGTACTGAAGAAATGGGAGAAAAGTGCGTAATGGAGCTGTGGTCAGAGGAGGAAATCAATACAGCTCTAAAGGGGGGTGTACAAACACAACATGTACGATTCTTTTTGACTTTATAAAGTGAGACTTTTATCTACTTGTATACTTTCATGTGCAGTTATGTTTTAGCGTACATCCATGTATCAAAAAGGCAACACCTTGTGTTTGTGTACACTTCTTTGATTTGTAGTCTTACCTGCAGTGGGTCTATAATGTAATAATGCTATTGTAGGATTTTTGTTACAAATGAATTCACACTGGTTTGCCTAAAAGGATCGATAGGGAAATTCAGCCTGGAGGAATTGGTAGCATTTTATAGGCTACATACTGACTAATGTCGTTTTGCACACAGCTTTTTTTTGTATCACTTTGCTAACTTACCTTGTTCTCTTAAATAAGACACTTCTTTTATACTGCAGACCCCCAGGTCTTCATGTGCCTTTGATCACCAACCTGTCATTTTAGGGAAGGGAGGGAAGGAATAATTTGTGCGCTATGACTAAAAGATGCGTCGTGTGTCTTTGTTCTGCATCTCTTGAAATGTCAGAGCAATGATATGGAATCAGAGTTGAAGCTTAGTGTTTGTAATTATTCAAAGCTGCTATCTTAATCTCACAATGCTCGAGAAGTAAAAAATGTTAAAGTGACATTTTGAGTTTAAATACTGCTAAAAACATTAGTGAAGCACTTAGCCTGATGGTTGCTGTCACGAGAAAAACAATGTCTGCGACTCAGCTGCCGACAGGTTTGCTAATGATGTCCTGGTGTGCTGTCAATCCACCAGATGAATGGACAATAGTATGCCAAGGAGAAAATGCCTGAAATAGCTAATTGCTTCAAAGAGCTGCTTAACCATTCTGTAACTACTAACATGTTCGCAGATGTCTTTTCCAGCTGCTGTTTCATTATACAACTCAAACACATTACACATGCAATGCATTGGCTTTCTTTATTGGCCTTTGTTGTTGCACATCAAGTCCGGATGATTATAGATACATTATTGAAACCACAGGAGAAGTGAAAAAACGGCACGCGCCAATGTGTGCATTTTCATTATTTTACCTAATATGCCCGAGCCGTTCCGTTAATCTCTGCCAACTTGTTGATCGTCATTTTGGAGACACATTTCTGGAGAGCAGCCGGAGAGTATTTGCAGCCGGACCTCTGTCAGTAGCGCCAAGCAACACAGCCACAAATTGGAATGTGGTACAGCTCTGGGAAAGCAGCCAAGATTTAAATTAGACAATAACCTCTGCTCTCTCTATATTGCCTCTCTTTTCCAGCTGCAGGCCTAGCCATTTGTTTAATACAGTCAGCCCTGTAGTATATAATAGACTGATATATGAGTCACCGCTCAGCAGTTTGTGTTTTTCAGATTTATAGAGATTGAACAAGCAGTCGCTCTGTACTTAGTGTGGGCTTATGGTAAGAATAACAGAAAAGACACAGGTTGAACACAAACTTTGATACTTTTCCAAGGAGATTTTAAAATCGATAGCTAGACTCAGTATGTTTGATTAGTAAGTTAAGAGATGAAGAAACTTGGACCAAACATAAACTGTCTCTACACTTATCCACAAAGAAAATACAGTTGCACTATTTTTGTTTTTTTGACAAAGTTTGGAGGATATATGTTGATTTATATTTTTTAGGATAGGATACTGTAATTGAACTTTTCCAAAGAAGTGTAATACTTTGTATAAAGACTGATTTGCATGTCTTGATTATGGTTTAATTACATCAAGTGCTATATTACCATTTTAGTCACAGTACAAAAACAAAATATTTCCATTACTATATAAGAAAAAGAGTCCATCACTAAAAGCTCCTGACTGAGCACATTCCCAGAGCCTGCTATAATGAACGTATTAGCCAGTAACAGCACACAGGGAATAGGAAAATGTGTCTGTGCTGCTAGAGCAATAAGAGAGGACTCAACTCCCAGAAGCTTTTAGAAGAGCTTTATGTGAATCAGAGGACCAGAGCTCACAGCCATCTGACAAACTGAGAGAAGCAGCAGAAGCATCGCCATTAGAACCAACAACAACAAACTCATTTCCAAAGGCAGAAAGCGGTTATTCTCCAGTGTGACATTTAACCATTTCATTTTTAGTTATTAACTTCCCTAACCTCGCAGCAACCTTTGCTCGGCAGTGGAAGAATGGAGAACAGAGCCGAGCGAGCTGGGTTAAAACCCACACCTCTGATACCATCTTGAGCTGGAGTTGCTTCAAAGCTGCTGAAAGTAAACAGCGTTAAGACATGGCTTTAGCAGCAAAAGCAAGACAACAGCACCAAGCCAAGCCTTTCCTAATGTTGCTTCCTGAAGAGCTGTGTGTCCATGCAACAGCAGCCATTGTGAGAAAGCTACACCATGTTTCTGAGGCCCTCTCCATCGCCTAAGCTCCTTTGTGGCTGTGGGCCAATGGCTTTGCAACCCGCCAGATCAAAGATGGAACCCCATTTAGCTTGTGCTTTCTTTTAGGATTTGCTCTTGAGAGTACAGAGCAGACTCAACAGCTAGAAAAAAAGGGATGTTGGATGTTGACCTTCATAGTACTGAGATTTCAGTGCTCAGGCTGTGGGTCCATTATGACAAACGCTGAGACCAGCTTTGTTTTGGCAGCATTTGCAAGTCTAAGGCTTTAGAGAAAACATTGCTATGGTGAACCTCAGCGTATTTTGGTTCCATTGTGTAACTTGGTATTGGATGTGGTCAACAGCTATGCTACAAAAAATACAGTGATAGTGTGTTACTGTATTGATATTATGATTAGTCTTGAAATCAACAATGAAGTTATTCCTGATGTCCTCACAGGGTGTGAGCACAATTACACAAAAAATCTGGGTGGAGGGCACAACTGAACACAAGATGATTTTATTTCATATCATTCATCCTTAAAGAAAACTTTAGTTAACACACTAACTGATGTTGTCACCATTAGCACTACCTGCTAAATGTGTCTGTCAGTCGTGATCTTCTTAGCATGCTGACATTAGCATTTACCATAAAGCACATCTGTCGCTCTTATTGTCCTTTTAAACAGAGAGCGGCTCATTATTAATGAAAACAGTCATTTAACATCCCAGAACGACTTTGCATGCTCGTGTGTTTGTTTTACTTTGTTGTAAAAGATGAGTGAGTCCCACATTTCAGTGTGCTCCAGATGTTTACTCCTCTGTGATTGACAGTCTTCCTGCAGTTATACAATTTCATTCAAAAATATTTAAAAAGGTATGCAAAGATCTTGCAATTCTGCCCCCCCCCCCCCCCCCCCCCCCCCCCCCCTTGTCTGTCTGTGTCTCAGCGTTCACGCACTACAAAATAGCCCACAGGATTATTCTGAATGCACCAACTATAGCTTCTTTTTGACTCTTTCAACACAGCCATAATAACTGGGCAGCTTGTAAAAGCATAAAACATACTTGCTGAGCTGTGTAATTGCTCAAAGTTAGTTTCTTTATTTTGACATATAAGGCTTGTCATTTTGGTTTGAAATGCAAACCAAGTTTCATAGCCCGTGAAAGAGCTGTTATGTTCCTGAACCAAGAGAAATAATTTGAAAAACAGAAGCTGTGCATTTGGGTTTTCTTTATGAAAACCTCCATCAATAATGCTTTATAATTAAAGGCACAAGTGATGAGTTTCTCAAAGAATAAAAGATACAAATATCATCTTGATTCTCCAATCTGTTTCACATTGATCAAATACTAAAAAGAGGCAGCATGATGACTCAACTTTAATCCACACTGGTCAGCATTGTGTAAAAGAGAAGATTATCTGCGAACAGCCTGAACAAAACTGTCATCAGCTTGATTCAGATCCCAGATAAGACCCAGATTTTTTTCACACCAGATCCTCTGCACTCCTGTGGTGGCTGTCTCACTGACAGGCAGAGGAAGAGTAAGATGCTTACAATGAACTTCCCCTCTTTTCTACCTTATGTAGTTCAGGACTTGCTGTCTTAATGGTGAAAGACAGTGCTGGGCTGGGGGAGTAATGATTTTAGCTTTAAACTGAATTACCAATCGATTGGGCTTGCAGATCAGAACACAGGTTGCGAGCCGACTGTGTGGACATGCTGTGTTGTGGAGTCGCTTTACAAATTGACTGCTGCACACATAGGAGGAAATGTATCTATATATGTCTGCTCTGCGCTGCATGCATGGTGGCCTGCTGGGCTTGAATAGGCCTTGCGATCACCAGTGGGGCAGCTGCAGAGTGTTTATGCTGAATTGGGGTTTAAATGAGCATGTAGTTTGTGAGGAAGACCTCAGGAGGCAGAAGATAACTTTCCCTGGAGCTGAAAGGTCCCAACCAGGATTTCAGGGAAGAAAACAGTGCTCCAATCTTTTTTTTTTTTTTTTTTTTTCTTTACAGAGAAAGGCTTGAAACGCATTGTAGTCCAAGCTTTTAAGGAAATTGCATAAAAAATACATAACAGAATACCACAGGTTTTCTGCAGTGGAGGTTGAGTTTGAGCTGTGGTGTTTGTGCTTTCTTTCTTGGGACCACTGGAGAACATATTAGCACAAGTGTCATGTTCCAGAGAACACATGCTAGGCTGTGATTACTGAGCTCAAGATGAACTGTAAAATCACTTGTCAGCAGTTGAAATGTTTCTGGAAAAGCCTGGGCTCTTGATTGAATTAGTTTGGTGGTTTTCAGTGGGGAGGAAGAATGTGTCCAATTTGGTTACCTGCTGACAGACAGCTGCTGTGTTATGACTTTTTGATCGCACTGTAAAACCAATGAACCGTCTGCTGAGGGGGATTTAAAAATGCAGATTAAACAAAGTCATCCTCATTTCATGTCGTTTTTTTACTTAACTATGCTACTTTTTTCACATGTAATCACCATTGACAATGTAGTATTCCATGTTCAGATGTGATTTCATAGGCTAGTGCATGTTTATTTTACATTTGTATTCATGCAGAGCTGGCAGCTGTGCTATCAGAGGCTCTTCAGGCGTGTATTCTGGGTTGTCCAGTTCATGTTTACTGATAGGATCTGTTTGGTGGTTACTCCATCATATGGGGGGTGAGATAGGGTCATGTTGGTGCAATATTGTGTTCGCCCTGAGGTTGAAATAATTTTGTTTGCTATAATAGCTGTAAAAACACCTTATTTCCCATTGGACATTCTTTCATACAAATATTCCTGCTCTGGGATTTAAAAGGTGGGGAAGCATCAAAATTACACAGGCTGCAGTAAGAAAAAACTAAAACTGGTGGTCATGCATGCTGATGTTTGTTCAAACTGTGATTGTAAGTGTCTGATAATGAAAAACTTGACTGGTGCATTCACTGTGATTCTCAGAATCGTCTTGACCCAGAATAAAAGACAGTATTATGCGTTTTCAGAAAACCTAGAAATTCAGATTCATCCCATTAACTGCCAGGCTTTTTTGTCTGCCTGCGATCATGCAGACAGTGGAGTCTTTTCACATTGGGATCAGACTCCATGTAAGCTCTTAATTCTCCCCTGTTAAACAATTATTGAAGAAATGTGCTGGTGTTGCAGAAGGAGAAATAAAAACACTGAGTGCCCAGTGTTTGCTCTGCCATGTAGCCATGTCTGGCTCTTAGTGCGACTCGAATTACACAGCACCTTTAACTGTGAATCCACTCTAATAAAAGCCTCCTACCCACAGCTATTTTAAAATCCATCTTCTCTATGCTTCCCCTTTGGGTTCCCGATAGAAGTACAGAACTGCTTCTTTGGAAATGAGAAGAAGTGGGATGTATGGAGTGCATGTAACATCATAGCCTAAGCTATTGTGAGAGTGTTTCACTGTGCATTTAAGGCAGGTTTATTGTGCTTCAGAAGGATTTATTGTGCGAAACTTTTTTCAACTCCACAGATCACCCTACTTTGCTGTCATGTTACATGACTCCGAAATATTTATCTGTGCACACATGCAGTCGTTTGCCCCTTGCATGTCCACCAGATCTCTCGTCTAGCTCGTCACATCGTTTTAATTACAGAGCCTTCATTGTCTGCACTGACCCATTTTAGCGCAGTCCCTTACCGTCAGCTGCATGGTCCCTCCAATCACACTTAATTTCATCAGGCATTTGACTCAATCGCCACTGCCATGAACACGAGCACAAAATGCCCCCCCACCCCACCCCAACAAAAAAAGGAATTGGGAATAACAATAATAATCTCCACTCTGTACTCTGGTGTGTCCTCTGAGGCCTTGGACCTGAGCGGCTGCACCACATGGTACAGCTTTTAACGGTGAAGATTGATACTGGTGGCTGGGGACATTTCTTGGGATGTTAGTCACAGTTCTCAGAGGAGATGTGGAACTGCTCTTAAAGGGCCCTGAAACACAATGAAACATGACTCAGAGAGACAGAGCCCAGGGAGTTCCACATCACTAATTAGCACTTGGACTCCACTTGGCTGTGTGTTCTTAATGAAGCTAATGTGATTTGCCAAAATGTCTTTGCAAACAGTGTGCATTTCAACCCTACCTCTCAGCATGATGTTTGTCATAATGACACATCCCTTTATGATTTATAAGCACGTACATGCTGTTGATGTTGTCATCCAAATTAACCGCCGTTGTGTAGCATAGAAAGTAATCGCGTTGAAAATGTGTGACTGTTTAAGCAACCAAGACGCCTGCACACAACCGGTGATAGAGCTGCAACAGGCATGATGGCAAACACACATTTTTATGACATGTAACAGATTTCTGATGTGTTAATATTCCTGAATTCTCATCTTACTACCTAAATTTAAGAATGATTCTCTGCACTCTTTAAAATCTCTTTCACATCCACAGAGAAACAGGGATGGAAGGCAGAGACACCACTACACGAAGCCTTATCTTCCCCCATAATCAGAACAATGTTCCTAGTGCTTGAATGGAGAAGGATATCTCTGAGACTTCAATTTGTTATCTAATAGAAGAAGGGGGACAGAGTAACACTTCCTAGATAAGCCCAGCATAAGGTTAATTACCAGCTGAGTGGCTGACGTAACCCAGCCATGTCATGTCTCAAAGTTACACACAGCTGGGAAATGAAGGGGTGCATGCTGATGACAGAAGATCCTCACGTGAGCAATGTCTTTATAATGCCGTGTTTGTATTTGTGCAAACATGTAAACCCCCAGTGTTTGAGTCAGATGTAGTTTAGTGGGGCAGCTCCAGGTAAGACAACACCGGAGGCTCACAAACCACCTGCTTCAGCGACTGCTAGCAGAGCTTGTGGCTCCCTTCTCATTGGTGCGTAACACTGTTAACATTGCTGCTGATTCCCTGCTCTCTCTCCAGGGCATAGACTAATTAATGGATACCATTCGCAGTTGATTAGCAGCAGTTCTTTCGGTAATTACATTCGCATACTAACCACTCAGAAGAAAAGGCGAAGGAAAAAAAAACACACAAAGGACTAGAAAATGTATTAATGCACTTCTCAGTTCACTCTGATCTTAATTTGTTTCCACTATTGTTTGGCTTCTGCTTAGATAAGAAGCCATTTTTTTCTCCTTCTCCCTCTATGTATTGGAGTTCTTCTTCTGTCATAATGTTTTAAGAGAGTGACTTTGTAATAAACACACAAAAGAGATTACCGCGGAGCTTTGTTGGAAATGTGTTCTCAGTGGAACCTCATGCAGACGCAAACTCCTTTCTCTCCTCTGTGCAGTGTAGGCTGGGTTTTTGCTCTCCTTGCTCACAGAGAGGTGCATTGTGCTCCTGGGCCCAGCTGCTAGCCCATAATTCTTCATTCTGTGTCCCATTGTTCCTACCTGTCAGCTTGGTTGTGTCTCAAAAGAAAAGGAAGTGGCTGCCATTTTGCCAGCAGGCTGTGTATGGGTCTAGGGGGTGTATGTTGTAAAAACACGTTATTTCTTACCAAAGTATAGGGTTTGAATCAGCTATCAACTATTTTAAACAGTAGTGTGTTGCTGCATTGTGGAACTTATATCCCCACTGTTGCTACTCTCAAATTAGCTACAGTTTCAGCATGCTTTAGTACAATTCTGTTTTTTGCTCACTAAAATATTTTGTTGATACAACAAATCTTAATGTTGTTTTGAAAATTGATAAATGAAGAGAGCAAGTGAGGAATATAAATTGCAACAAATCCAGCACCCATTGGCCAAAATTGCACTCCACACGTAGTAAAACACTCTCCGCCTTCTTATTTCCTCTCCATGCAACCTCTCTCCCTTAGTTTATTTGAAATTAATAACCTGCGACTGCACCTTGGTACTTTGCTTTGTGATGCAAACATACCCTTAATTGCAATCTCGTAAGAGCTGAATAGGACCAGATCCTCATTACCCTGGTGTGAATGTACCCGGGCCTCTCACATGCCTCTTGTTGTCTCAATGAAGACAGAGTGGCCAAATGTGCCCGCGCACACAGAGAAAAGGGTTAACTCTGGGTGAAAACATTCAAAGCCAAGTGTGACACCTGGTTTGAGTGACAGGTGTCTATTATGAAGGTGTGAGCTTGAGTTACAATTGATGTTATTTGGACACTTGTAGGCTAACTGTCTGTTTTTGTTTTTATTTGCAGTTCCATAATAACAACAACTATATGAACATGGCCGAAGCCAACGGTGCCCTGCTTGCTGCTGGTGACGTAAGTACACTTCATGTTTTTACCATGTTGAAATTTTGTTTACAACATTGGAAATTCAACCAATGATAACATATTATTTTATACACTTTAAGTCAAGAACCATTTGTCTCAGAATTAACTCAATGTATGCTTTATTTGATATTTAAGAGATATTGTTCTCTCGAAATGTCTTCATACTGTAAGATTTGCTATGGAAGGAAAAGTAGAACAGCAAAGTTGGCAACCTTTAATATCATACAGTATAAGCCCTAAATATGACATATAAAGCGCTCTAAATTACTCTAAATGATGAATTCCTTTTTGACTGTCTCCGTCTTCGTCTTAGAAAACTTAATTTCATTGCCTGAAAAGCTGTCTGCTAAAACGCTACCTGTCTTGAAACCCACAAAGACATTAAGCTTACAGAAAGAAGAGCTCGACTCACCATATATTGCCTTTTGGTAACTTGTGAGAGCTGACGCTGATGTGATCTGACTGTCTTGACTGCACTCTGTAAGATAAAGTGATATCCAAGAAAGCAGAGAATATAAACACCTGTTTTCTTCCTCTTTTCAACGATGTAATGAAGTAGCCCAAAAAGATTCCATAGCTCTGTCAGTCTCAGAGCCACTCTATCTGTCGGCACTTACCAAAAGTGAAATGTCACCAGCGATCTGAATCTGTTGGAGCTGCAGGAATAAAACTGTGTATTGTACTGATACATTAAAAGAAAGAAGGGGAAAGCTGTTCCTCTGGAGGTATACAACCGCCCTCCCTGAGCCATAGAAGTCCTAACAGTGTGCTAAATTTACCCGCTCTATTCCCCCCTCCACCCACTTCTCTGCCCTGTCATTAGAGACAAGTGCACCGAAAATACCCATCATTCTCTGTGGTTCAAACGGGCCAATCTCATCCAGTTTAGCAGGGGAGATTGATCTGGCTTCAAAAACCCACAGCAAAGCATCACTACACAGCTCCAAAATAGTCAGATAGATGTCATTGTTAACCTCATTGTTTTTATTCACCTCACAGGGGTGGTCTTGATGAAACTGTGAAGTTGTGAGTTTTAGTGTGTGACCTTACTTTCATTAAGTGTGTGTTCTACAGAGTGTTATGGAAGAAGTTTAATTTTCTCCTACTTTTACGCTGAGTGGGTGCTGAAGCCCTCTGTAGCAGGGACCACGCCGACACGAGCTGCTTGGAGAGCGTTCAGCCCCCAGCTGAGAGGGACCACTGTGGCAGTCAGGGGAATGGGGGATGGGCTGGAGTTTGAGGGGAGACTTCTTTAAAAAAAAAAAAAAAAAGCCCAGTTGATTTGCATTTTATCAAAAGGAGCAACTGTTTCCAGTGTTAGGGCACAGATGGTATTGTGCTTAGGAGAGAAAGAGAAGAAGTCCTCTGCACAGCTTTTTCTTCGTAAGCCAAAGAGTGTCCTGTATTGTTTGTTGTAACCTGAGCTTAAACTTGGAATAATGTGGGGTTATGAGGTTTAAATCTATCCCACTGTAATGCTATATTAATGTCCTGGATGTGTCTGCCTTAAGCTGAAAATACAGGGTAAGAGGAAGTCTCTATTGTGAGGGCCTTTTGATGAGCAGCTAACTTTGACAGCAAGGCTCAATTTATGCAGCCACATTCAGTCAGCTGTTGTTTCAGGTCAACCCAAGATGCACTCTTTGACTTTTTCATATTTGAACTTCCTTATGTTGCTTCTTCTCTTCCTCAGAGTAGATCTGGGAAAAATGATTAGCTTTGAATTATTGATGTCTTTAACTTAAATATCCATTTGCGCTTCTTTAAAAAAGATTCAGATGTTGGTAAAGTTATAACCCTTGATTGCATTATTGTCACATTTTATATCAATAATTTTGGCTCAAGTTCTATCAGAATAAAATAAACATAATAAACACCAATCTCTGTGAAACAAACTACTTATTTTGACAAGTTTTCTTGTTTGCCCATAATCTGCAAACCTTTTGTTTTTACTTCACAGAGGTTAAGTTAGCATCAGTGCAAAGTTTTAGCCAGGTGATACTACTTACAGAAATGAAAACTGAATTTTTGTTTTCGTTTTGCTCAACAGCAAAAGACAAGGTATGCCACTTTTTAACACTTGGTACTGTTGTGACAAATGACAGCATTGGGGTAATACTAAATGCTAAATCCTAGTTACAGTAGTGGAATCATAAACTCAGTAAAAGGATCCACCCATGGTTGTTATATTGCTTACCTTAGCTAACATTGGAATCCATAAACTACTGGTCAATCCAGTTCATACTGAGTATGACAAAGCACATACACTACCAGTCAAAAGTTTGGAAACAACTTCTCATTCAAGGGTTTGTATTTGTTAAAATTATTTGAAACACTGTAGATTAATACCAAAGACATCAAAACTATGAAAGAATATATATGGAATTATTTAATTAACAAAAAAGTTTTAAACAACCCAGAATATGTTTTATATTTAAGATTCTGTAAAGTAGCCCCCTTTTTCCTTCATGACAGCTTTGCACACTCTTGGTATTCTCTCAGTCTGCTTCATGAAGTGGTCTCGTGGAATGGTTTCTAATTAACATGAGCCTTTTCAAGAGTTCATTTGTAGAATGACTTGCCTTCTTAATGTGTTTGAAACCATCAGTTGTGTTGTTCAGAGGTAGGGTTAGTACACAATGGATAGCCTATTTGACTACTGTTGTAATCCATATTATGGCAAAACCATATTATTTCATAGTTTTGATGTCTTCGGTATTAATCTACAATGTTGAAAATAATTTAAATAAATAAAAAACATTGAATGAGAAGGTGTGTCCAAACTTTTGACTGGTAGTGTATGAATAATGCAATTGAATGCAGGACCTATTGCGCACAAAACAGAATGCTTCTACATCAGAATAGCACACTTGTATTTGCTGTTCGAATGGCTGATGTATCATTTACCTTATGCACTTAGAGGATGAGATAAGATGACCTTGGTGTGCCTAGTAAGGCATACATCCTAGCGGAGAAAGCTTGACTGCTTTCCTCAGGGAAAAGGATACTGTACACTGAGATTGTGTTCCACTCAGATGTATCACGTTATTTTCTCAATCAAGTTAGAGACTTGTTATCAACTATAAATATGTAGAAATGGACTACAAATGATCCAAATTTGAAATAATGTTGATGATGGGTGCCATAGTTGATGTTGTCATTTGAGTAGCTGCACTCAGCTGTTCTATCTTTGAAACTGGATCCTCAATCTTGTCTCTATTGATTCGGAGGCCTATTATATGGAGTAATTGCATGCCGTTGCCTTTAACAAGTCTTGGTTATTGCATCTGTGAACTGCATTACCAAGTTTATTGAAGGACTGGGAGTATTGCCTAAAAAGCCTTTTCTAACTCTTTGTCCCAGGGCTGAAAGAGCACAATGAAAGCATGAGGTGAAAAATTGGATGAAACATTGGAAGAGAAATTTCCGTACTGCAATATCTCAACTATTCAGCAGATATTCATGCTCCCCTGAGAATGAAGCCTACCGAGTTTGATGGTCCCAACAGTGAGACTGCAATGTAACATTTTTATTTTTATCTTGACAATGAAAGCATGGGTATGATATTGGGTACAGATATTTTTTTGGTTTCCAGATGATGTAGTAATTGTGTCTCAGTCGTTCCCCTGACTTTTCTGCTCTCAGGTCATCATTAGGTTTACATTAATGGTTTTGAGTAAAATTTCAGGTCATTTTAGTACATCCACTTTGTGTTTTGAGCTAATCACAAACACTTCTATGCTGATATTCTTACTAAAATGCTGAAAATCAGCACGTTAGCTTTGTTGTAGTCACATAAATGTTAGCATTGAGCTCAAAGCACTGCATCTCACAGAGCCACTAGTGTACATTATATTCCCTAATACTTTTTTAGTCTAATTATGTGTGCAATTATTGTACCTTATTACCTGCCACACGTAATTAAGTAACTCTTATTATTTAAGATTAGTGTGTATTAGTTGTCTGTTAGTACTGCATGCTACATAAGGTATAATAAAACAACTGAGGTGCACAATCTGAGGACTGAAGATTTCCCACACACCACTGCTCAGGATGCTCATGCTGACTATATCAGATCTCTCTGTGACAAGCCCTGCTCTGCCCTCACACCACGGGTCCCTGTAGCTGCCAGTGGACAGACAAACACTTTGCCCACCCTTTAACGTGTACATGCCTGCACATCCCAAGCATCTGGCTTACCACTTGGCTCTGTCGAGTCTTTCAGAACAATTTAAATGGATAATCAGGCCGGTGATGCAAAGAAAGTGGATTGTGCATCTCTTAATCTGCGATCAGAGCCCCCTAAGCTGCTCTGGGTGCAGAATTAGACTGGCTTTATGTGAAATGATACTAGACAGTGTGCAACACTGTTACACTCTGTGGGTTCCTGTAAAATCCGGCACTTCTTCCCTGGGGAGAAGGTCTTTTCTTCCCAGGCAGCTGACATCTTCCATACCCCCCCAAATGAGACTCAAACGCCATGTCTCCATTATCAGTGCCCCTAGTGCATATGTTAATTTGTATCATCATTAACAAAGAGAGGCGATGCACAGGAGTACAGAATGTGATACTGATCTTGTGCTAGTTTTCCTCCCCCACAGTAATTTGTTTCTTTTTCTATCCGCTACTCTCAGTCTGTCATGGAGAAACTAGTGTTCCTTAAGTGCATGTCTGCATTCTGCTTAAAGGTCACAGTCATGCTTCTGATTCTCTCCCACAAAAGTGAAGCTCACCTCAGTCAACCTGCTCCTTTGGCATCTCAAATCTCTAGGTTGGCTCTGTAATCCAGGCCACAATGCACCAGCCTATAGGATCCACTGGCCTATATACTGTAGTTCTGTAGTTCTGCCCTGATTTACCTTACACAATGTAACACCACAGGAAACCTACTTACTTCAGCAAATAGTTACCATAGCAGAACACGATCAGGGAAATGTAATGCTATTATACCCTGCTTGAATTTATGTGCCTTGTTCAGTGTAAATGACTGGCCTGGATAAGGAAAGACCCAGACAGGGCTGTTATTCAGTTAGAGAGATTATAACAGTGTGCCAGTGCTTTCAGATTGTTACATGATATGACACAGATGAGACAGGGACCATAGATCTCAGGGCTGGTGTAGAGGTTGACCCCACTCCACAAGAGATGTTACAAAAGATGAATGAGGACAGTAATGATGAACAACCTCTGATCCTTTCCATGTGCTCCTGGAACTTTTCGCCCATGACTCATGACAGTTTAGTTGTTGTGTTTTATAAACCCTCTGTGTTTTGATTCACATGCTGCTGAACAGGCATTATTGTGACCTAAGTTCCGGAGGCTTTTTGAGTGGACTGAAGCATAATATGACAGCAGAGGACTCAGAGTAAATGGTTCCTACTGAAGGTGCTTGTGATTTATTCTGCACTCTGCGAGCCAGAGGCCAGGGCTGTGATGAATATGACCTTAGCTCCTTCTGAAAGGAAAGCTGATTCTCTAGCTGTGAAACAAGCAGTGAAAAGTGAAACAGTGGAAGCGAGCAAGAAGAGAGAGAGAGAGAGAGAGAAAGGGGGGAAAGAAAACTCTATTAGCCAACTCTGCCACTGGAATTCATCAGTGCTTGTCAAGACAGCTGCCCTGAGTAGGCAATGAATTAGTTTGAAGTGTCTGTGTGCTAAAGCAAGCAAGGGGGACATTAATACTCTCTAATCAAGGGCTGTGTTGGCATATTCCCTCTGTTGTCTTCCTTCTGCTATTCTATCCCAATCCGGAGACAGAAGGAGAATGAGGATATGTCTGGTTAGCTTTGTTGTTCACCATAGTTTGAACTATCATATGCATAGGTTTCAGGTTAGCTGAACTTCACGTGTGTATTTCCTACAGATTAAGCATCACAATGACTAAATTCATGAGACTAAATGTCTGATAACAACGTGAGGAAAAGTCTCCTCTTAAACAAGGCAAGCAGATCTCTCAAAGTGAGGCGTGATCATTTATAGGACGCACAGTCACAGCAGTTCACAATAATGAAAGCTGCCTTTTGGAATTGGCAAAAAATGAGACTCTTCCACTTTTGACCCTGCAGTTATTTTCCTTCTGCCAGGATAGCCTGAAACTTTAAAATCCAGCATTTCACGAGGCCACCAATGTCGGGATGTAAACAGTGTTGTAAAGTGACTCAAGACCAAGACAGTAGTTTTTAAGGTCAACATTATGAACTTAGTCTTTATGTTTTCTTGAATCTTCTTGATGTGTTTCTTTTTGTTTCATTTCACATAATGCATCCAGTAATACTGGAAGCTTAACCTGATCTCACCGTTATACCCCTATGTTTTCAAGCAGTTTGCCAAAGTGCTGGCAGGTAGAGTCATGCCACTTTTAGCAGGAGGCCCGTGCTTTGAAGAGGTTTTAGTAACTTAGCACCAGCAGCAGCAGCAGCAGCAGCAGCAGCCGCAGTCCAGCACCTCAGTAAGCATGCTGTTTGGCCCTGTGTTCAGCTGCATGTTTGCAGACCTGCAGTGTGGTCATTGTGAGGATATGAATATATTGGCTTTCCAGAGAGAAGCTTAATGCAATGTGCAGATGAAAACAAGACCCAAGTAGGTGAACAGTCCCATCTCCAAGAAGGCACATAAGCAAATTAAGTGTGACCAAAAGCTTTAATTCGAAAGGCAGAGGGATTAGGCTGTTTGATGAGCAGATTTAAGGGTGCAGGCAAAGGGAACAAAAAGAAACACTTCTGGCCAAGCGTAATAATCTTTGAAAATGTTCTTTAAACCCATCTCCCTGTGACGTGTATTTTCACTGCACTTCAACCCAACATCTTCCATCCTCAAGATTAAGGGCTTTTATCGTGTATTCCCTCTCTCTCTCTCTCTCTCTCTCTCTCTCTCTCTCTCTCTCTCTCTCTCTCTCTCTCTCTCTCTCTCCCGTGATTGCTGCTTGATATTTTTGCTTTTGACATCTTCCTCTGCTCCCGCTTTATTCCTTCTTCTCCGTCCTCAAAGTGGACTTTAATAGGTTTAGGAAATGTTACATCTTAGTGCACTTACAGACAAGTGTATTACCACTCTACTAAAACACTCCCTCTTTTAAACAAAGTTGTCTGATTTAATCCCTGAAGGTTTCCATCCGGCATGTTAGATAAGACCCACCTCAGCGATTGCTTTCTGGCTGTTTTGTGGACCTGGATTTCATGATTTTCCTCTTCTTTGCTTTCTCTCTTTCTCTCCCTCTGCAGACTTTTCATACACCCAGCTTGGGCGACGAGGAATTTGAGATTCCTCCCATCACACCTCCACCTGAGACGGAGTCTGGTCTGGGTCTATCTGATGTGGACTCACCTTTCCCAGGAATGCCAGATCCGCCAGCTCCACACAGGGGTCCAATGATCCCTCAGTTCCCCCCTCAGAGCCTGGATCTACCCTCTATTACCATCTCACGCAACATGATGGACCAGGAAGGGTTGTCTCTCAACAACGGCCATCCTGTGGTGAGCACGGTTATTCATCACTGCAATATAAAGTTTATTTACAGCGAGTAGAGAAGTTTTATTCTCATACGTCATCATGCAGATATGCAGCTTACTGCTGCTCTATACCTGTCCTACTCATATAGACAGGACCAGTTTACATACCCTGGGAGAATATATGATTTCTTGGGTAGTTTCTATTGTCTTTATGATATAAAAAGAGTAAACACAGTGAACACACTGTTTGATAAAAAATTTGCTTCACCCAACCACTAACCATGAGTGTAAATAATTTGTTTCTCTTATCATTCATATTCTCTGAAAAATGGCCAAAAAAATCACAAATTCTGCCAGGGTATGTAAACTTATGAGCACAACTGTAAATGACGGTATTGAATACGGGTACATGTTCAACACTTATTATCAATGATCAGGCTCATAAAAATATTCTCCGTGGACATAATCTTATAATGTGAAGGCTCATAATACTAACAGAAACATACTTCAGACTCACAGTTTCCTGTTTTCTGTCTACTCGTTCTTATTGAGAAAAATAAACGTGTGTATTCCGTCAGGTGTCAGCCGCGAGCGCAACTGGGTCATCATCAGTCCAGCGGTAGCCTCAGACATCTCTAATGTTGCTGCCCTGAAAACATAGCGTACTAGCAATTCCCACCAGTCTGTTGGCTTTGTATCTAAAGAGTGGGAAATATCCGGTTTAAAGTTGTGAACCTTTGTGTCGTTGTTGGCAGCAGTTGCGCATTGATCCTCTTTAAAAAGCACACGTGAAGACCTGACGCACAGCCGCAACCGCCAGCTGAGCGTCTCCGCTCTGCGCAACACCTTTAACAGCTGATTCACATCAAAACATGCTTTAAACTTACAACACCTTCCTGATAGCTGAATGTAACATGAGACCAGATGATGTTTGTTCAACTTGACGGAAAATTGAAAACAAAAATGCGTGTTTCGAGTAATTTCTTAACAATCAATTAATCGATAATCGATTAACTGTGTACATTCCTAACCATAACCAATTAGTCCCCAAAATAGCAACAGGTTTTGTGTTAATCATCATGTGGCAGCAACCAACAACAACAGTGTTTTGCTAGCAAAGACTGTAGGTTTAGCCAAAGTTAGCAAAGTGCTAGCAATCGCAGGTTATTCTTCCAATATCCTGTATGTTCTTTAAGTAGCATTAGCAGCAAAGGCATACTCTGTACTGGCCAATACATGAGTCTTTATTGAGAAGGATAAATGGCATTAGGGCAGTCCTACTATATAGTATTGTAGACCATTAATATGAGAAGGAAACATTCCTTAAATGAGCCATTTTTTACTGATCTGTAATGTCACCTTCACAGTTTCCGTACGCCTCCTGTTGTCAGTGCATCTGGCGCAGCATCTGGCCTTGTTTACAACACAGGAGGTATATGATCACATTGAGTAAATGCCATGATATTATGTTACTTACTGTGAGGGTTTTTTTTTTAAGCACACAGAGAGTGGTTGATCCTTCTCTGTAAGGTGAGCAGATGTGAAAAGATCACAGGTGTTAGGAGTACAAAGCGTATTCAGCCCCAGAAAGACAGTGAAAATGGGACCCAAAAGTGCCACAGTTTCACATGCTCATATTTAATTCATGTTGCCTCCACAAGCCTGTTTTTTTTTGTAGTGCTGTAAATGCTGATGCATGCTTCTGTCCAATGTCACACGAGGTCCTCAGAGAAGACACATGCTTTATTAAGTAAAAAGATGAGCTTTGTCTTTATGTTAAATTACTCTGTATTACTATTCTCAAACAGACTGGATTAACATAATCCAATATATTTTCCCTTTCTTTTGATGCACTTGGCTAAACAAGAAAAAGAAGACTAAGAAATCACTGTCTTTACATCGATGCTGTTGTGCTATAGATTGTAAGATTGTTGTGTTGGGGTGGAGAGACATTTTCAAATGCCACAATCATAGAAGCATTGAGGAGGAAAAATGGAAATGTCACAGGCTGACTAGTTGTCTTACAATCCTATTACAAAAAACATGGAAGATTAATTTAGAAGAGAAGAAAAGAAAGTACACAGGCATGAGGAGAGAGATGATGATGATGATGTTGAATTTGCTTCGTGAACCACAAAACACATTGCATTGAGAAGAGGTGCCATGATCATTATAACTGTGAATAATAGTGTCTTAGACCCCCTGCTTCCCCCACCTTCTCTCTAACACATTTGTTGAATCACACTGATATTAGAGATATTTATTTACATTCCATATGGGAAGGTGGTTATAACATTTTACAGCCCTTTTTTTTCCTGCTTCCATGCTTCTGGCATGTAAAATAATTGCAGCTTTTAAAAGATCTCCGCTTCATACAGTAAGTGAGCCCCAGAAGGCTTTTGCCTAAAGAATTTTCATTTCATGGTCAGTTAAGCTTTCTACATCTGGAAGAAACGGAGCCTTGACACAATTACATTCCTGACTGTTCTCACGACTTGCTGGAGGATTAGATTTGATTCTCAAACATTATTCCTCTTTAACACCATTTGCATGGCTCATGTCTCTGATTGTGCGGAGACTCTATTAAAAACCGAGGGGAGAATGTGGGTTTCTGCTCCTTGCCTTGTGGCATTGTCGTCGGCACACTACTCACCGTTATCAGTCATCGCACATTGTACGGTAGGAAAGGCTTGCGGTGGCCCTTCATTTCTCCTGCAAATGGGATTGATCCCCAAAAGTCTTGTGCCTATAGAAATCCTATTCATCTGTGGTTTTATCTTTGTCTTGAGAAAAGAACGCAACTTTTAAATGAGATAAGTAACAGCAAGGTTCTCAGTGCATTCTATTTACACAGACAATGATTTACGAAGGCCCTAAGAGGGGTGTTTTGTCATTTTGTCAGCACACTGATAAAGGAATGACAACCTTATATACATGATTACATTCTGTGTTATTTGTTATGGCTGCAGGGGCAAACAAATAAACCGTGCACTATTGCAATTACATTTTTCATCAAGCCAGCATGCTCATATTTCCCAAACACTCGTCTTGGTTTTCTTTGTGTGTACTAGCTTACTGCTGGAGAATATTTAGTGTGTCTCCTATCACAACTTAATGAGAAAGCCAACCAGTGAATATACCTGGGCTATTTTCAAAAGCTTCTTCCATGTCATTGCATTGCCAAGTGTTCTGCTAATTCCTCTCCCCATAATGTTCAGCGTATGTCTCACAAATTGGCCACAGATGCCGGGCTTCTACAAAGAGAAATACATTTTCTCAGCTGCAGTGCGCCTGGCAAGCCCTGAATCTGAAGTCATTATTTATTTAATCTGCTCTCCTAACAAGCTTCTGACTCTCATTTTTGTCTCCCAGCATGTGTCCTCCTGATTTGTGATTGAATCTCAATAGTGCCAAATAGTACTGGAGTTAGAGCTGCCAGTATTGCTTTATTCACAATTTCTCTCTCAATTTTTCTCCCCGCTGCACAGCGAGGGTCTCTGGGTTCTATTTCAAAAAACACCTGGTGCCTTCGACACATTTTGAGGGTTTTCTTGACACATGTAAGCATGTACTGAAATGTCCTCAGTGATTGAATTTGAAACCTACAGCAGTCAAGTAGTTGTATTAGATGTTAAAATCAGTATTTATGAGCTGTGAGCCTTGCTGTCTCATTCTATTTAGCACTATGTGGTAATGCATTATATATTTTTCATTATCAACCACATCCCATTAGCTTAACCAGCAGCAAATAAGTGCTAATATCTCATCTCTCAAGATGAAATATCCATTTGTAGTTAGTTGTTCATTTCATTTGATATTCCTTGATGTTGTGTAGATTGCCAGCGAGTATAATGCTGTCAGCTCTGACCGGTCAGAAACCACTGTATCCTGGATTAAATGGAAAATGTGAGCAGTGTTGCTGAAAGCATGTTTTTCTACACTTTCCTCTTATCTCCCTTCCAAGCCAAGAAGCACTGACATGAGTTGTACATCAATTTAAGAGAGTGGATTTTTTTTTTTTTTTTCGCTCCGTTTCTTTTTTCCTTTCTCCCTCCACAGACAGCTATTGTGACATATTGGGTCAGTCAGAAATGAAAGATATTCATGCAGGCATGCAATACTTGTAATGAAGTCTCAGCTTGACCTTCTGCATGATTGATTCTATAATTTACTTTTCTCAGGCAGCACTCAAAATGAAATGATGTCATGTTGGACAAGTTTTAAATACCCATAATGCATCAGGAGAAATGGGGGAAAGGGGTATGGGTCAGTGGCTGTACCAGACTGAGTTGGATGTTGGGGGGGCGGGGTTCCTCGCCTTATAATCTGGGGGGGTGGGGAGAAGAGATTTGTTTTAAAGTGGGGGTGAGAGGTTGGGAGATATAGACTTGGTCTGCAGCAAAGAAAGAGAGAGACAGAGGAGTATGTCTGACTGAGACTGGGCGGGGGAAAGAAAAACAATTTATCTTCATGCTATTATAGCCTTTACTGGCATTCAAAATTCCATTTTTCTCATTTGGCTTAAGCACAGACTTCAGCAGGTTGCCGAAAATGGAGCAAAAAAAATAAAATGATGTACCCGTTTAGAAGGCGAGTAAAGGAATATGTGCAGCGCACTGATAAACTATCTTTAATAGGACTGACCTTTCATGCTGGCGAAAGTTACTGGGGGATTCATCCTTATAATTACCATATAGATGATTTTACCCCTCTCCTGCCATGGAACATTTCCAAGAGCTCTGGCATTGATTGAATGGAAATTGAACTTGTTAACATTCTTTTCAGCCTGTTACAGCTCAGTACATGGTGCCAGTGTTCATACATTCTCCCCAAATTCCTGATTTCTAATATCTTTAAGAGCAGACTGGAGCCTGCTCTCACTCACATCACAGTTGAGATTTTTATCACTCTGTGAATGCATAATGTTGCAACTTGAGTCCAGCTGCTGTGTTTATTGGCCTGCGTTTATTGTGAAAAGGGTTTCACACATTGTCAATAGTGTTTTTTTTCCCTTCTTCGCTTGTTTTTAGAACACTTCATGTGGCTGTTTGTGGAGTGTTTGCTGTGTTAAGTGTAGACGTGGCCAATGTTGTACAAAACAAGCATTGTTTTTTCTCTTTTTTGCAGCATATGGTTAATTATGTTTCTAAAGGCATTATCAGATTTCAAAATGGGAAATATTAAAAAGATAATCTCATCATAAGAAAACCATTTATTGATTTAGGACTGGATTTTTGCTTGTTAAGGTTTAACAAGCGAACACAAAGATAGACACACACATAGACCTAACCAAAGAGGGCACATCTGGCCACTGTGTACTGAAGATAAGGACTTATTTGCAGATTTACGATGACTATCAAAATATCCAGTTAGATGTCTGCTGTGACTGCTGACAATACTGCAATCAAAATGCAAATGAGAAGGCACAGGGACATAAATAAACACCCTGGTTCTAGATTCATGTTCACAATCAGGGGAACTGTGACTTAAGATGATTTCTTTCACCAGTGTGTAATTAGTTGTTATCTTTTTATTCAAATCAGACATGTGCTAATGCTAGCATGTCACTTATGTCACTGTCACTGCTCTTGATGCATCGAGTAGAAGCAAAATTGCTGTGACTCCAGTTATTGCTAAAATATGTGAAATAATAAGACATCTAGAAAGCTACTGAAAGTGATATGATGAAATGTTTAACTGTGGTCATCAGTGCATATTTTTCAAAAACTGCAAAACATCCAAAAGCTGTTTAACAAGAAACCACCGTATTCCAAACAAATGGCAGAATGGACCATTGCTCTGAGTCAAAACTGCATCTTTGGGATCGAGCAAAAGTGATATTATACAGATGGCCACGACTAATGAGCTCAGTGTGTGTGTCTTTGATGTTCGCAGCAAGCAGAGAGCAAACTGCGAGCCATCATGTTCCCAGTAATGAAGATGACAATAGCACTTGGAACGTGGAGGGTCGCAGATATGTAAATCACATCCGTTTGGTCACAGGCTTGTTTACTGCAGCTTTTATTTGAGAGAAAACTGAAATCTCCTATTTTTTGAAGAACCACAACAATATGTCTTCAATTTCTCCCCCGCCCTTTCCTCACCTCTCACAGAACCTTCCCTAGCACATGTAAATATAAATCCTCTCTCACTTCAGAGATTGTATTTATGATAAGCAGGAGACATGCTATATGAGAAAGAAATGGATTGTAGATCCAATATGTTTCTGTCTGAAATGGTGTTACAATATTGTTTTTGAAGTGCGGCATTCATAAGGTTCTTTCAATAAAGCCAGGTGTGTGGGTTTATGATGTGTTGATGTTGGGAGAGATTGGGTTTGTGCTGCTGAATACCAGATGGATGTACCCAGGGAGAACAAATCACCTTTTCTGTTGTGTTTCTGTTCCATGTCAGCTCTGCTGCCTCTCTGATCAGTCTTCCCTCTGGGGAGCTGGCAGTGCTTGTAATTTCATTCTCTCCACAATCAATGCAAACATGTTGCCTACACCTTCTCTCAGACTCTTTCGAGAACAAAATGTTTTAGCTTTGAAAAAGGTGAAAGATTCTGAGAATGATATTACACTACACCTTGGAAGGTAAAAGGAAGGGAACTTGTTCAAAGCTCTTAAGCTTCATACCTTCAACCAGTTGATTTATGGAGTTGTTATAGAAGAGATGTTCAGATTTTTTTTCTTCTTGATATATTTTTCAATATGGAGTCTTGAGTATTGGCAGATAATGAGTACCAAATGGTCGGGGGGATTAAAAAAATACGTATATTTTTGTCCGATAAACACTGATTGCTGACTTCTATCTAGATACACTCACTGCTAGCATCTCATTGTTGTTTGTCATAGTCTCACCAGTATTTACTGTGACCCTCATGATTTTAGGGATCTAAGTGCTCATTAGTGCTGCACGGTTGGGTAAAATTGTGCAATTACAATTGTCGTGGACAGCGTAGCTATTTCCAGTTGTGATATAATGAATAGTATTTGTATTCTACTTGTTTGGTTAGCAGAAACATACAGAGATTATTTATCACTTTTAAATATGCAAGTCTCAAATTAAAACATACAAATATTAAATAAATACATTTTGATTATTGAAATACAAAAACAGAAATTGCATTCAGGTGATTTTTGTAATATAAACCAAGTGCTCACTGGAGACTCATTAGAGATGCATGTTAATGCAAAGTGTGAGCACTTGTACGCAGAGCTACCTACGTATGTTCTGACTACCCAGGAGGCCTGTTGAAACCAAGAGTAAACAAACGCTCACTCTGTAACTGTGATCTTATTTGGCTTTGAAGACCTTTTAGCTTTTTAGCTCTTTGTCTATGTCTGCACTTGCCTGGTCGTTTTGCCATGTGACAAAGGAACCTAAACTTTTAAGTTTTATACAGCACCTCTTTCTGTTCAAACGTAACTGTAACTGAATCCAAATATTCCCTTATAGTAGATGTTGTAGTATTTTTTTCACCACCAGTTTAGCGTGGTTGGTAATCATGCTTTTACGATACGATACGATGTACTTTATTGTCCCCATAGGGACATTTGTCTTTGACATCAGTGCTGCATATGTTACCTGCTCCTTCAAAAATCACCACAATGACACAAGAACACATAAATAAGAAAAAATACAATGGACATTACACATTCATACAACACAGCCTAATCTTAAAGAGAGAGCACCCTAACACCGTCCCAACCCTAACAGGCTATTTACTATTTAAAATTCTAATAGAGATCGGTCACTCTGTGTTCTGTGCGCTGGATAGTCATGATACCAAAAAAACATTCTGCATGCATGCACACACACAAACTGTCAGACACACACACGCACATTTATTTAAATCGCAAATCACAGCCATTTGTGCGGTTATGTAATTGCACATTCCCACATTGTGATTAGGTTTGCAATTAGATTGATCATGCAGCACGAGTGCTCGTGGTATTAGATCGGTGCATTGACTTGCATTCTTGCCAACATGCAATAGCACATTATATGCTGTATTAAAGACCAACACCCACAGCCCTGTTGTATAAAAGTGTTTTTTCCTATTTTGAGGTCGAATATGATGTTTGAAAAGTGACTATTTCACAGTTACAACCTCAAAAGAAGGTTTCTCTAAAGCATACAGGCTTGTAGCAGCCTCAAAGAAAACTGTCATATAGGTTCATGCTTACAAACTGTGACTCCAACAGTCCTTTTATTGTAGCATGTGAAGGTATGTACCACAGGGGGATCTGCGTCCCCTGTTCTCCTCTTGGGACTGGGCAGTCTATGGCAGTGTCACAGATTACCATACAATAGCGTTTTGAAATGAATCAACTGAGCTGTGTAGCCATCTATTACTGGCTTATAAAGTTGGCTCCTCGGGTGTCAAGATAATTTATCATGGTCTGTAATAGAGACATTTAAGACCCGGGACATTGTGACATGCTATCTGCCACATAACAATCCACAGAAACCAGTGACCCGATTTCCTCTCTGGTAAAGAGATACAGCCTCATGAGCTTTGTACACTGGGCAGTAGGATGTCACCATGGGGACAGAAATATCTCTGAGCTGGATGAAGAGAAATGAGGAGGCAGCTAGACCCTTAATAGCAGTATGAAAGCAGAGGGAAAAGGATCAGTAACACATCACCTTTGATTATCACTCTCTAATGAAGCCCTCTTTAATCAATGTCTCTACAGAATATTGGACAAGGCCATCTTCGCCAGTATCCTCCAAACCCCGCCATGGTGATGAAGTCCATCATCAGCATGAACAGCCCCAACGGGATGCTATCAAGAAACCAGCTGACCACTATCAACCAATCCCAACTCAATGCACAGCTGAGTCTAAACATGGGAGGACCCAACATCACCCACACTTCCCCATCACCACCGGCCAGCAAGTCCGCCACCCCATCTCCCTCCAGCTCCATAAACGAAGACGACCAGGATGAAGGAAACAGGGTGAGAAAGTCAGAAAGTATTCAGATGACTGCTTTAAATGGTCATTGTAGAGAATTATGTCAATGATGTAAATGTCTTTATATTAATCTATGTGATTATTGCAGATCATTGGAGAGAAGCGACCAGCCCCAATAGATCCCGCAAAGAAGCCCAAGACTCCCAAGAAGAAGAAGAAGAAGGATCCCAATGAGCCTCAGAAGCCAGTGTCAGCGTACGCCCTGTTCTTCAGAGACACCCAAGCAGCAATCAAGGGGCAGAATCCCAACGCCACCTTTGGAGAGGTGTCCAAGATTGTGGCGTCCATGTGGGATGGACTAGGAGAGGAGCAGAAGCAGGTACTACATGGTTTGATTATTAAAACAGAAGTAAATTAGAGTTGAATTAATTTACATCAGAGATCCAGAATCTTTTTTGTTCATTCACACATACCTTTTTGTCATCACAGGTTTACAAAAGCAAAACAGAAGCAGCCAAGAAAGAATATTTAAAAGCCCTTGCTGCATACCGTGCAAGTCTGGTTTCCAAGGTAAGAAATGGTTTCATCCTTTCACCTGAGAAATGTGTTAATTTGATTGGAGAGGGGTTTACATTTCCAAAATGTCCTTTTATAACATTGTAACTGCAGCAATTTGATTTCTTTAAACTGTATGCCCATATGAAGGAATTGCATTTTTGAGAGGCAAAACTCTGGCTTTGTAGATAGATTAAGACTTCTTTTGTCCACCCAGGCTGCAGCAGAATCAGCTGAGGCCCAGACTATCCGGTCAGTACAGCAGACCTTGGCCTCAACCAGCCTGTCCCCAGGCCTGGTGCTGCCTTCACCCCTCAACCAGCACCCCTCCATGTCAGCCGCTGCCCAGGCCCTCCAACAAGCCCTACCACGGGCTATTGCCCCCAAACCTCTGCAGATGAGACTAGGAGGCAATCAGATCGTGACCTCAGTTACGGTGTCCCACCAGAACATGTCCCCTGGGATGCCACCCCAGATGCTGGGCCAGATGGGTAACGGAGGGCCCATGGTGGCAGGTGCCCAGTCCACAGCGGTGTCTCAGATGAGCCCACCCATGCAACCAGTGCAGCAGCACACCATGCAGCAGATGCAGCAGCAGCAGCAGATGCAGCAGCACCTCCAGCACCATCAGATGCAGCAGCAGCAGATGCACCACCAGCAGATCCAGCAACAGATGCAGCATCAGCATTTCCAACACCACCTCCAGCAACAGCTGCAGCAGCACCACATGCAGCAGCAGCAGCAGCAGCAGCAACAGCAACAGCAACAGCAACAACAACAACAACAACAACAACAGCAGCAGCAGCAGCAACAGCAGATGCAGCTGCAGCACATGCAGCTGCAGCATCAGATGCATCAGCAGCAGATTCAGCATCTCCAGCAACAGCAACAGCAGCAGCACCAGTCCCAGTGTTCCCCACCGCAGCACTCTCCTGGTACTCCCCATTCAGTGGGAGGCTCTGCATCGCTTGGCAGCCCCCAGCCCACCTCCCAGCAGCAACCCCACCCTTCCCAAATCCAGGCCCATGCCCAGGTCCTGTCCCAGGTCAGCATTTACTGAGCCAAATGGAAATCCTATCTCAAAGAACAGGAATAGAATAAAAGCATCATTCCACGTTGCTTTTCTAAGTTGCACTTAAGAAGTGTGTAAGATTTAGAATGTTATACAAAGAACTTGTCCATTGTTATAGACGGATATGCACACACCTGTACAGGGGATAAACATGTTAACTGGGGTTTTTTCTGTCATGGGCTTAGCTATGGCAGAAGCCTATTAGGACGAACGCCCAGATGTTGTTTATTTGTTTGTTTGTGAGGTCTTTCAGTTGTCAATTTAAATTGACTGGGCACACAATATGTTGAAAGCCATGTCTTTCGCTGTTTTATTTAACAATAAAGCTTTATTTATGAGGCCTGAGTTGTCAGTTCAGTGCAGCAAAAGGACATATTGAAAACATTTCAACAAAAGGATTTTTATCAGCTCTGCCTGGACTGAATGACTCACAGGATTCTGCTGGAAACCAGTAACCCACACATCTGTCTTTGTTCCCACACTGGCCAGTATATAGTGAGATTTTCTTTACTCTAACCTTTCTCTTTCACTGGTCGCTCTGGAACTGTTCAATGGTGTGGGGGAAATGGTTGATCAAATCGTCACACGTTGGAGGCCCAGTGATATTTGAACGAACTTGAACCATGTCACAAAGGCAGACAATGTCGAGAAGAATAAGGGGAACAGAAAATAGATCTGAGTGAACGACTGAACAGACTGAGACAGACCTGCCATAAATCATTTATGTCATCACATCACACCATCAAACTGTAGCTGTAATCTGCTGTACATGTTTTGTAGAGTGGGGGCAGAAGAAACCTCCTTTATCCAGATGATTGGTCCAAAAGCGTGTAATCCCCCAAAAATTCTTCTTTAATCTATTTGTTTTTACTTCAGATGTTTAACAATTAAATTATGTTTTTATTTTGTGTAACAAAGGGGATATTTTATGGTAAATACAAATATCTGGATCAAGGCAGATGGTTTGGGGATTGATGTATTTTTACTCTGCTCCTTGATACAGTCATTGTTTTCAAAAAAATAAAACAAGCAGAGCCAGTTTGTTGCACTGCCAAAGCCAACTGAAAAGGCATCGGAGGTATTTTTGCCAGCTGTATAGAAGTCCCTGACAAAAAAAAGAAAATGTTGTACATTTTTCATATCACCTGTTGTAAAGTTTTAATATGTGAGGCTTTAATTAAAACATTGTTAAACGACCTGTGGATTGCTATATCACATAGTGCATTTCTGCTCTTTTATACTTTTTTATGAGTTACAATAGCAGCGTTTAATTTTGTTTGTATTTTGCTTACAAATCAACCGCTTTCAAAAGCTGTCCATAGAATAAATGCATATCTGTATGGAGTTCTTGAAAAAGTTGTTTTCAGCTCACCGTAGGAGAAGTAATTTAATGTTTGAGTTTTTGCTCGGCCATAAGGATGAATCCAGAGACATTCCATCACTAATATGATAGTAGCCATAATTTTGTATGAAGTATTATATATTTCTTTGTGTCTCTGTTCAAAATTAAACTATCAATCACAAATATTTATTTGGAGGAATTGGTTTATTTCAAAAGTTATGTAATTTCTATGAAGCATTCCTCAACGTGTTCCTGACAACAATGAAAGATACATACATAATAATATTCATAACACTTTCCTTATGAGACATCTTAAAAAAACAGTTTTTATTGGAACAATTCTATTGGAGGAAAATACTTCAAGGTGAGCATTCCTGTTGGCATTATCATAGTGTGCTTTTCCTGAGTGATCTGAACAAAAGTCCATTGTAACTGTGTGTAAAAACAGTGTTGATACTGGACAAGGTCAGCTTGTAACTGGTACTTGTCTCAATAACAGTCCCCTTTTCACACACCAGTGCACTGGATTCTGCCTCTTTCTTACTCCCTTCAAAATCGCTTCATTTTCAAGACATCCTCCAGGGTTTGCTGAGCTCCCCTGAATAATATGGAGAGCGGGGGGAGGGAAGGCAGGCAAACAATAATTATCATATCTTCACAATAGCCTGTGAATGCACCGGCCCAGAGAAGGGACCTTTTCTCTTTTTTTTTTCCAAATGCAGCTGAGACATTTTAGACATGAGTTAATGTTAGTTACAAATTAGGAGAGAGAATCTGCTCCTGTTCTTCTGTGATAGCAGCGTGATAGAATTTTCAAATTGCGGTTTGTTTTCAATTAGTCAGTTTTGGGAAAGCATTTGTAATTTGGGCCGGGGCTGCTGCAGCTCCGAATGGAAACGATGCCCATTTCTCTGCCGTGATTAATTGCAGCATCTGTCCTGTCAGAAGCCCGAGTGAAGAGGTCTGCAGCAAAACTGCAAATAAGCACTGGCATCAGTCTTAAAGTGCTTATGATGAAATGAAAATTAAAAACAGCAAGTGCTGTGCATGACCTGAATCTTAACACGAGGAGGGGGGAGGGGGGGTGAAAGCGGGTGTCCATGGATACCAAACACATGCTTTAAAAACACACAGTAATGAGGCGCTGGGAAATCGCCGTTATTATTCTGAACAGATTCACAGCAGAGCCCATTAATAATGCATGGAGCTCCTTGTTATTCCATAACCCCTCAGTACTGCGGTCACTGTGTGTACAAATATCTCACAGCCAGGGTTGGAGTTATGGGACTCTGCAATGAAAAGGTTACAGATATTTTCAAAACACCGCTATACACACATAGACATAATTTACAAGGATAATACACTGCTCCTCCTATAATGGGCATTTGTTACATTTAAATGATAATAGAATAAATACTGCTCACATGGTTGTTCTGCAAACTTTTTCAGTTGTCTCTGTTAGGTTAATCTATTTTCAGACTGCAATAAGATATGATCACAGAAGCATGAAGTAATCAATATCACCCATGCTGCTCTTCATCATTAACCGAAGCTGATGAAATGCATGAAGGGCACTATGACATTAATATGTCATTTGAGTAATGCAATCACGAGGTGACCTAATTGTCCCCCTTCTCCCCCTCCTCCTCCTCCTCCTCACTGAGGTCAGTTGATCGGCACCGTGCCGACGATGACTAAGGAGTCAGATGTGGAAGCCGAGGGATTCTGTATTTTAATTATTTATTTGGCTCTTTTGTTGTTTTCCCGTTCATCGCACATACACAATGTGAGCGTTACAAAAGGCCTGCTGACACTGACCATCTGACCATCAGACCCACGCTACGGCCAATCCCACAGGCCAGACTTGGGGGACAGATGTGGGACCAGCCTGACACCAAACTTTTTTTTTCTCCCTAAAAGAAAGCCTTTTTTTTCATCCCTGTAGGACCTGATTTAGGGAAGCACAGAGACAGCTGACCCTACAAGTCCAATGCCGAGCCCCTTGTCCTGCAGGGAGAAACTCGGCCTCCAGTCAAATGGCTGACTACGTTTAAGGAATTCTTGACCTTGCCGTGGTGTGCTTTGCAGAGAGAACTATTGACCTCTGAGATGAATGGTGACCTGTGTTTGGGGGGCTGCGGGCTGCTCTGTTGGCTGGCTGGACTGTTGACATCCCTGACCAATGGTAACGTTTGTTTAGAGAACTTTTGACCTGACGGACTGAAGTAGCACCACAGACGATGCCTTAGAGCGAAGCTAATGGTATCGTCAAGTGTGGGGAGGGGGGAGTGTAAACATTATGATACCCTGACTGAACCTTTCAGACAAACTTGTCCAAATCTTGTAATTTAATGCTATTTTTATTTTCGATTTGATCTGGAATTTAACACATTAATCCTCATCAAAATAAAAAATAATAACTATGAATTGTCACAAACATGCTACTCTGCAGAAAATATGATCTCAAGCACAAAAAATAATCTCATTTGGACTCTTTAGTTTCCTATTTTCTTGTCTGTTTAACTAAATGCATGCACACACAACATGCAAACTCACACATATATTCCGCACTCCATCTTTGGATCTCTGAGTAGTGAAAACACCTTGGTGATGCAGTGATGTAGCCATTAGGCTTAGCCCCATCTTTTGTTCAGTTCTGTTATGGTAAGTCCGCTCTGCCAGTCTTTTGACTTCTGTCAGCCTCCGCACTATGACACAATTACAACTCTGAATCTACCTTTACTAATGTGCAGAGGAATGATATTATAGTTATATATTAAACTACCCCAGAAGATCTGTTGGAGCTATACATGATAACAAATTAACAAGCAGCAACCTCCAGTGTTGAAAAGTGAAGCCAATGTCAGAGTGCAAAAAGCTGCAGTTCTTGGAACGTCCACTTGAGGCTGGATCCAAAAGTCAAGAAATCTCCATAAGAGACAATATTAAAATGTTCAATTTACAGCAAAATTGGACATGCTTGCAGCCTGGTACTAAAAATGGTGTTGGTCTCTATATATTCTATCTTCAAACAAAAAAAAAAGTACAAGGGGGTTGGTGGTTATTCCTGTGTAACTCATGTGCTTTGATTATTTAAAGCTAAGGATTATACATAATCAGGCATAATTAGGGGAGTGGCTGATTTGACCGACAGATAGGCCCGTTGTATTTACAAGCAGCAAGCCTGTGACCTCAACTCCACCTCCTTGCCTGTTTCTGGCAAAGCCAGAAGTAAGTTGGAGTCAGTGTTCACATCACTGAGACGATGCCCTCCTTTTATACAGTCTATATAGTCTAGTCTATGCATATAAGCCCGCTTCTTGTAAAGGATTGACTCTATCCAATCATGATCATTGGATCAACTTGGATCTGCTGTTGCATGCTTTCAACAGACAACATCTGTATTTTGCAGAGTACTCAATGAAGCAATGAACCTCTGTTCTAATATTTATATCAGAAAAGAAAGTTATTCCATAAGACTTAACGCCTTGTGATGTTTTTATCAGGAGTCAAAAAATGAAATACTTGATATTTGTTTGATTTTTTTTGGCAGTTTAGCACAATTGTGAATGTGGGGACATAAGCAGGGACCATTATCATACCTAGAAAGATCCCAGAGCAAAATATTTAAACCCAAAGACAAACTGTTTATTTGAGGGAGTAATCAGCATAACAATAACATCAGTTAGTGAAGGGGGAGCTGGTTTGTTTCAGATTAGTACGGTTTACTCAGTATTTAAAGGACGAATGCATCTGGAGCATTTATTCTCAGCTGAGTAATACAGTCGTACTAAAAAAGCAGAGCAAGCTGTCAGTGATTTGAGAAAGCTTTACTTTATTGTGACAGATCATCATGCCCCAGAGGTTGACAGATGTCCCTGCGTCGCACGGAAACGATAGCAGCCTCTTTTTATTTGGACTTGTTTTGGTTTAAGAATGTAAAAATCCAGCCGGCTCTCTCTCCCCCACCACTGCCACTCTCCCATTTTATTTCATCAGTATTTTATAGGCTTTGTGTTCAGCAGAGGATCCCAACTCTGAAATTGCCTTTTATTGCAACTTACTTAGCCTGTTAATATAGGCTATTACAGAGCCAACACGTTTCTATGGCAACAAAACTGATAAAGTGTACCAGGAGACCGGAGTGATAGATTACACGTGCACGCTGTGTCACATCCAATTAACTCAAAGCGACTGTACACCACATTATGCCACGACTTGCAGGAAAATCAATAAATATGGACGGTACCCAACAAGGTTCCCCCTCTGTTTCTTTCTTTCATCCCTCACGACGGCAGCCAAGCCAAGACAGATCATGCCACTAGGATGTCCCTGCTGCTACAAGAGGCAGGTGCTGTGTAGACACCATTCAAAACTTGGCCTATTCAGTCCAACTCCTCTAACGCTCCATTCATGCATAGCAAAACACCATCTGCTCCTGTTTTGCCCGGAGCAATCACAGCTGACCAAAAAAAAAAAAAAAAAGAAATCCATGATAACAGCTGTTGCCAAACAAAAGCCAAACAAAAGGGGGGTAGGAAAAGGTTAGAAACAAGTTAGACACCAAAAATTACTCATTGGAGAGGGTGAAGGAAAACATTTACTCATGGTAATAGTCAGGAAATGGGATGGCATCCAGCAGGGAGACAGGGAAAGGGTTAAATGTAAGGTGTTCAATCTGCAGGTCTGGCACACTCGAAACAGCGCAGGATCAGGTGATAATAGATTCCAGCTGAGGATGATTCTTTTACACAGTCAGTTCTCAGGGTGAAGAGGCAAATGAGCCATAGAGTCTGCTCACAGTGTACGGAGGCACTGATGTGCATGCAGAGGCTGATATACACACACATAGACACGGCTAGTCCAGCTGCATGCTATTCTTCATACTGTACAAACCTGTTGGTATGAGATGGGTATATACTGTACATTTAAGAGCTGTAACTGACAATTCTATTTCTCTTACCTGCAGATTTAGTTTACCACAAATAGTTTAGTTGTGAAATAGTGTTGAAATTTCTTTTCTGTTTTTTAGAACACAAGTTCACTTTTTTCCAAATGATGAGGACAAATATTTTATTTCCTGCAGTGATAGAAGACATACCTGAACTTATTTAAAGAGTCTGTTTAAAAAAGTAAGAATAAAAAAGACAAAGTATCAAGGTATTGAATTATGATCATCAAAGTAAATCTTACATCTTTAAAATATTTATGTGTAAGTATAGAATATGATGGGCAAACTGTACTGAACAGTTTTAATAGCTGTGGTAGTCTGTGAAAAAATAGTGACTTTGCGATTTTGAAATAGCATTACATATGCAGTTAAATACATTTAAAAGCTCCTGTGAGGAGATTTTAAAATCACAAGAAACAAAAACATTACTAACACAGGTACAGGACAAAATCTGCAAAGAGATAAGAGGTACCAATTTGTCCATAGGGGGCGCCAAAACAACACAAAACCATATATAGTATTTTTATGTCTGCTAACAGTAGATACTTTGTTTAGTCCAGAACATTTACTGTATAAATAATGGACAATGGGCTTTCATTTCCACCTGTTGCACCTCAATGGCTGCTGATATATTGTGCTGTTGCAGCCCAGCCATGACTTTGAGCAATCTGGCTAGATGAGCGTTGGGACTGACATCGCAGCCCTTCCACTAACCAAAGAACTGCATTTCTCTTACCAATAAAACATCAAAGATCCCTCAGGTCGGTATGTCCCACAGCAGAGCAGTCTTACGATGCTTTGAAGAATGCACTCATGGTGATGGAACGTTCAATGACTCTTGTGTCAGTGTTTGTTATGTTTTTCAGTCTACTCTGTTAATCCAGAGAAGAACGCTGCAGGAACCACATTTGTCAACAGGGCGGTCAATCAACTGACTTTGCAACTTCAGAAAATTAACTAAATCTACACCTCTCAGAAAAAAGGAACACTTGCACATAAATTAACATGATTATGAATACAGTTACTTCCTTGTAAAAAAAAACAAAGCATGTTTGAGAAAAATGTATTTGACTTGTATTCTATTTTTTAACCATGTCCTATCTGTGTTAATGGAGGAGGCAGTCTGTATGCTCTTTAGTGCAACCAGTCACCAGGGGGGAGCTCTAAAAATAATGGCTTCGCACAAGCTAATTATTGCTCGGTCCATTCTATCTGCAGTCAGTGGTCCAGAATAACATAAGACTTGGTTTCATATTGCATACTGGGTGGAATAGCAGTAAGTTATTTAATATTAGCATGCTAGTTCACATCCTCAGTAAACGATAATAAATCAAATTTAACTGAAAATCGTATAAATTAAAAAACATTCCGTAATGGGAAGAAGTGTAACTAAAAACAGTCATAGGATAAGGGGTTGTAGTAAGTGAGAGAAACACTCTAGTTGGCGCTTCAGTAAGGCTTATAGCTCTGCTTTACACTGCATTGTGGAGTGATTGGCAGCGGTCCCTCGACCCTGCGAGCCCTCATTTGATCTAATGTATGGCCGCTGACCTGGGGGAGGGGCAGCGAGCGAAGGTGAAAGACTGAACAGCTTGCATGCCTCCAGACCTCAGCTGCCCATACAGACGGCAAGCTGTAAAACCACCGTTTGAGCCACATAGAAGTGTGACGGCCAGCAGTACACAAAGCTGACAGGAAGTCAAATGCACCTGATATACAACAGTGCCATGAAAGAGCAGCCTGAGAGGGAACAAAGTGAAAGTGGAGGAGGAGGACGAGGAGGGAGGGAGGGATCAGTGAACAATGATGATCTTACCTATTGTCCCCATGGGGATAATTAAGTTTTATCTTATCATAACTTGTGCTGCCCATGAACAGACCTGGATATAATTACATTTGGGCATAATTTGTAACATAAGAATAACTCCTTAACCTCACAGATGGTGGGTTTTGCATTTTTTTAAAGCAGCATTGTTTATACAAGAAGTTCTGACAGAATCAAATCTTTGTTTTTGATGTGATTTATAACCTGAAACCAGATGCGATGAAACTCCAGGAAGAAGATGGATTAAAAAAGCAGGCGAGATAATTTGCAAATGTATTATTTTGACTTATTTGACTATGAAATATGCAAATCTCTTGGCTGGACCTTGATGTTGTAAGGGATTTGGTAGGCAGGTTTATATTTCTAAACAGAAGCTCTTGTGGCAGTTGATCAGTCAATTTGCCTAACAAATAAGTCACCAACACATTTTCAGGTGGACGTACAGGGCAGCCTTTTGTTTGTGACACCACCGAGAGAAGGAAACTTAAATAAACATAAAAAGTAGCGACTTTTGGAGAAAGAACGGACAGCTGCTCTTTAAGGTCACTTCCTGAGCTATGAACTTAACATGGCCGTGTGGATGCCTGGACAGTGTACAGTAGACTTGTAATGAAGAGGGGGGAAGACAGGACAGAAGACAGGCTCCAGCCTCACGCCATTAGACGTGATTTGTCTGCCAAACTGATCCCAGTCCCTGTAGTTTTATCAGTTTAATGCCCAGGCAGCGTTCATTATTTCTTTGCCGGGAGGGTCAGCCTCTCTTCAGCAGAACAAGTGTGGGTTGTGTTTCTGTCAAAGAGGGAGGGGGTGGGGGTGGGGGGGGGGGGGGGGGGGGGGGACTCAGTGCTTGACCCGCAAAGCCATTCAGCTCTGAGAGTGATCCATTGTTTGGGTCCTCTCTTTGTTCATGGCCTGCAGTGAGAGAGAGGGGGCCAACTAAAGGGGAGGGACGGAGCAGAGCCAGGGTCTTGCAGGGTGCCAGGGGTCTGCACTTGCCCTCAACACAGACTCACCTGCAGTCTGTTTAGTCCCCAAAAGGCCATGAGACCCCAGTTTGGTTTTTATGTGCACTTGTGTTCTGGCACACACACGCACACACATACACTGAAGACACTGCTCTCCAGACTTACACTGCAGGTCAGAATTTTTTTATGCATCTGAAATATTTACAGTTCTGCAGAGCTATACAGCATCAGAACAGGGAAGATGGACAAGAGCAGGTCAGCTGTGTGCTGTTTTTCTGACTGTGATGCTACTTTTAAGTGTAAAGAAGTATTTGAAAGCAGACTGATCTAATTGATGTCAAAGCTTTATTAAAAAAACACAAAGTCTATATTATTAGATTCTGGTTGCATATTGCATAACATACTGATGAAATGCAAAAGATTAAAACATATATATAAACTGTATGCAGGCTTCATAATAAACAAACATCCACAGGGTTTCATCTAATAATTCACTCATACACTGTACATAAGAATTGACTCAGTGTCTTGTTTTAAAATGTAAAGGGGATGGCTGCACTGGCTGCTAAAAGGAGTCTAATAGTATGAAACCAGAAGAGAAAATATTGCTCAACCCCCCTAGTTGAGTCGGTCCCTCAGTTAACATTATCCGGAGAATTTGTTGTCTCAATTGCAAGTGTTAATTCTTCTACAATAAAAAATCATTTTCATTATGTCATTCAAGGTTCCATTAAGAGTAAATCTGACAATATCTTTGAGAAAACCTTTGATTGAAAAGTCGCCAACACAGAAACCCTTCAACCAGAATTGAGACAGAGCATTGCATGTCCATCCTGTTGTCTAAAGTTTATCTCCTCTGTCTTTAATTAACAAGATGGTAACAGCTGGTAGTCAATAATCAATCAGTGAGTGATGTCAAGGGGTGCAGTGGTGGATTGTAACAAAGTAAATGTATTTGAGTACTGTACTTAAGTACATTTTTTAATTATATGTACTTTACTTGAGTATTATTTTTTGGGGGAACTTATTTTCAAAGCAAAAGTAGTGAGTAACTAGAGCATTGATAGAAATGTAGTGGAGTAAAAAGTACAATAATTGTCTTCTGCTCTAGTTACTCACTACTTTTGCTTTGAAGTCAGCTCATGAATTTCCTTATCTTTTCTGAAATCTGATCCCTAAGACAGTAAAATGTGTTTGTGTAGTTCTGTTTGTCTCAGTGGTTTAGTCATACCTGTATATCGTTCGTCTCCAGGGTTGAACGTGGAGCAAACACAGAGCATCATTCAGATCAGGCAGTTCGTTTAGAGGTGGTAATGATGGCTATAATACTCCACCTGAGCACCCATGGTCATATCTTCAGCCCGTGTTAGAGGTTTTTGAAATGAAGAATGATACGTATCTTTTGAAATGTTCACCCTGTTTCCCACTCTGCCCAAATGTACAAACATTCACTGTCCAACCTGAGAAAGTGTGTTGAGCTACGTAACATTTGTTTTATTTCAGATGAACATTTCAAACTAAGTTGTCTGTGCTTGGAGTAACTTAGTTTCTGTTTTTATTCCATGGTATAGTTTTTAGAAATTTAAACTAATGGTTTCTAAATAAACATGATGTAACAGAATGTACTCCTATGTGTTCTTTACTTCACTTATGTATTTTGAAAATACAACGTTTTGAGATATTTTAAGAAGTACTTTGAATACTTAAGTATTTTTAAAAGCAAGTACTTCAGTACTTTAACTCAAGTAATAATCTGACAGAGCAACTTTCACTTGTATTGGAGTAATATTTGACATGGGGTATCTATACTTTGACTTAAGTAATGAAGCTGTGTACTTTGTCCACCACTGCATGGTTGTTACTTATTTTTAAAATGTTGTCATTTTACTGCCAGTTCCGGTCAGGTGAGTAGACTGCCGTGAAACATAGTAGAAGAGACTTAAAATGTACACAAGTATATTTCTAATATCTAGAAGCTAGATCTTTGTTGACATTTTTTCATCACAAGGATTAACGTTGAGTGATACAGATGACTTTTAAAAGACAATAGGATGAGAACTTTCATTGCAAAGCATTATATACACCTCTCTAGGCTAAAATGAGCCTAGAGAGACATTGTTTAATGTACAGTGGTTGCCTAAATCGTTGCAATGTAAGTTCCTTATAGGACTTTTAAACAAAAATGATGGTCTGTTCCATGAGATAGATAGTCCTGCACGTCTGAATGAATGTTGAATGATCTCTTTGTGTCATGGGTTTGTTACCATATAAATAACCATGTCTATCTTTTCTTTGTAGAATATCACAGGTCTTTCACTTCCTTTATGGTGCCATAAAAGCAGGCTTTTTTGTGCCTCTCCATGTACGTGCATTTAAATCCACCTGTTATCTGCATTTTAATCGGCACATTACAAACCTCAATGACTATTTGAAAATTGTTGTCAGATTGTCTGTGTTCTTTTAAGCAGTAAATGTATTGAAACGTAGAGTTGCGGTTACTACCAGGGTAAAAGACTGCAGGAGCATTATCAGCATTCTCCTGTGTGTCTTTGTGGCATGACACTGTACATCAACCACATGATGGGATGTAAAGGTTGGGCAGTGAGAATATGAATCATTCCCATGTACATCTATGATAAAGAAGATTACAGCGTTTAATGCACCACAAAGTGAAGAACATACAAAGCAGAGCTTGTTGCTCTATCAGACAAGCTGCATGGTAAGGGCAACAGCAGGAAACAGGAAACTTGTGACTTAATCGTGAGCATACATGGAGCTATCCAGTAATTGTATGGGACTATTCATAACATTATGCAAAAAAGAATTCCAGCAGACAAAGGTCATATAGTGTTTGAGTACTTTACTATCAGCATCAGGTTTTCTGATGCTGATATGTGGAAGCACAGGAAATTTGAAAATAATTTGATACATTGCATTGCTTTTCAGATAAATTGTGTCCAAAGGTTTTTGAATCCAGAAAGTTAAAATGTGATCATGGAAAATGTCCTGTTAATCTTCTTATCATTAAAACAAGGTGATACATTCACAATAAAGCCAACTTCCTTTACAAGACTCAAACTATTATTCAACTACACAGCTATATTACACTACATTGTTAGTTTAATATTAAAACAAATAATGGGAGAGTTAGATAAGAGTCATTAGCACAGTCATGCAGCCAACCATACAGGTAAAGGATTTATTACACACCACGAGTAGGAGATTAATTACTGCATACATATAGGTAAAACAATATTTATTTTTATAGATATTAATGAATCATAAGAGTCTTTAATCTCAGTTAGAAGTTTCCGATTTCTAGCCTCTCCTCAGCAAAACACCCAGAGGCTAAACTGTATCTGAAAACAGTGATTTAGAACTATTTCTTTTTAAACTTAATAAGAAAGGATCAAAGACTCCTCTGACTATATAACTTTAGTCTCATAAATAGGCTCTGTTACTATAATTAACTTTGAAGAGAGTTGTGTAATGTCTCTCTTCATCTCAACAGAAACAGGCTGAATCATTGACTCAATGTAGCTGGCGAGCACACAGCTAGCATTCTACTGGATGCTTTGGAAGCTGGTAGCTTAATCTCTCGCTCTATAAGATAGAAAATGTAGGCTTGGCTTAGATAAGCATTATGCTTCTGCCTATGCCTTTTCAGTCCTCACTTGGTACATTACTGGTGCTTTGTTGAAAGTGTCTATTCTATGAAAATTATTGTGTTATGTATGATGCCAATGTCTTCTGAGAAAGTATCATTTAATTTCTGCAAAATAACTCCTTGATGTTTTAAAAAATGCTACTTGCTATCGGTTGCTTCCTCAGTTAGCAAACAAATTAGCTCTATTGCTCACTGAAATATAAGTTCAAACCATTTGCTGTATTTAGATTGCCCAACATCACTTCATTTTCACCTATTGTGAGCTTTGAAGCCCAAAGATTGGCTCAATAGGTGCCAAAGTAGTTCAGCAAACGCATGCACAGAAGTGATGTGGCTGGTAGGGTCACAGGGCTGATGTTGTACTTACATCTGTCACCAAAACATGCATTAAACTTACTGATAAAGCATGGAAGATCCCTCAGGTCAGTTTACTCCAAAAAAGAATATATTTTTGTGTTGCTTTGAAGCAGACACTATAGCTTTGCAAAGTTCAATGACTCTTGAGTAAGTGTTTGTTACATTCTCTTTTCATTTTGATTTTCAAGCTCTTATCCATAAAACAATATGAAGTTAGACTTCACCTTTGGCCTCCAGTTTTGGCTATGAGCCATGGTCTACATAAAGTGAAGCCAAAACATTTATAGCTCCCCCTGAAGACTGGCCGTATATATTGTAAGGCCCCCCTCCTCCATTATAACAGATGAGACATGGGTCAAAATAAAAATTAAATTAAACAGCTAATCTAATTTCTAAAACATGATTTCTATCACAACAGTTACTTATTATAATATTGAGTTATGTGCAGGTGTACATTTTTTAGATACTTTTACTTTGATTTGGTTATTTGGTGCTGTAAAGAGGGGATAAAGGATCTCATGATTGACAACTCTGTTGACCAACCTAGAGGATCTTTCACCTTTTATCTGACAATGGGAGATGGAGGTACAAAACATATACAGTCACTACTGTGGACCGTCTGGTGATACATCACACATACTGTATGTGCTGGCAAGAAGAAATCATCCTAAATTACAACAGCAGTCAATTTATGGAGCTGGTCTTTGAGGTGATCTGGGGACTTGCTGGTGGTTGGACTATTTATCATACCAGTCTTAATGTGCTAATTCTGTGTTCATAATCGGAGGCAGCATCATCGATCAACATCGTTTTGACAGGCCCCTCCCCCCGCCTCCACTCTTTTTTCATGCATAAAGGGGTCATTGCTTCACAATGTCCTAAATTCAAAATTTTCACTCTGTAACAATACAAATGAGATTGCCCTGCCACTGATGATTAATGGAAAATCACATCAGTTCATTTTTTTCTTGTTATCAAAAAGAGCAAATGTGTTTTGAATATAAAAGGTTAGTATTCACCGCTGTACAATTCTTAATGTCATTTTTACCTCAAAGAAAAATAAATATTGTTTTGAAACTCACTCACTGCAAGGATACAAGTGTCTTCATATCTGAGAGCTTCTCATTTTAATCACAACTTAAGCTGTAAGGAAATTAAGATGGTTTTAATGTATAATCATCATACTTTCATATTCATTTATACAGTACAATCACTATGCTTAGTACGGCATGAATATTGAACATACACTACAATCAAATGAGAGCGGGCCCTGTGTTGAGGTCTGATTCTGTAGAAATTAAAGGTGACACAGCTAATTCAGCAGGCAGACAGCAGACATGAGTGCTTGCTTTGACCTTTTCTATGACTATGAGAACAGAGTAACTCACAAGGGGAACTGTATTAGAAAATAAATGAAAGGTCTTGGAGGAAAGGTCAGGACACATGTTTCTGTGATGTGGAATAAAGTCTGTTTATAGCAAGAGTCTGGCTCACTGCACCAAAATACAAAGGATACTACAAAAATAAAGGATTGTGAAGAGAAAGAGAAGAACTTTCTGAATTCTTTGTGCACATTTTAAGAATGTATCAAAATGCATCAATGAATGAATGCTTGCTTAGAATTGACTTGTATTTATTTTACATTTATCCATATATGAAAATTACCAGTATATATATATATATATATATATTCATAAAGTAATAAAATTTATTTGAAAGGCTGTGCTCCTCTACTTACTTAAGCTTACAGTGTTAACAATTAACTCACCATAGATTGTGCAAGAGATAAGAAAAAAAAAAGAGGTGGTGATCAAGTGTTCACCTAACGTGAGTAGAGCTCATGCTTTGCTCCAGTAAGGCAGTCATCCTGCACACAGAAAACATTACACTTTCTCAGTTGCTTGCCATTCTCTTCCCAAAACAGGTCCAACCTGCAGCACACAACACTAAAACCGACCTACAAAAGGCTGTGAATCACCTAAAACCTTTACTTCATGTTTCAAAATGAAGTTCTCATGTCAGTGAATAAGTCATTGCACCAAAAAACACTTGTCCTTCAACACTGCGTTGAACAAGGTGATGTTTTTAAAAAAAGTCTTGTAAGAACAAGATAGTTTAAAACATTTGAAGTGTTCTTCATCTCTTTTTTTCCACCAATTGTGTCTTCCTTTTTTCACTGCCTACTGTGAAGACTGCTAACTGCCTATTGGAAATGAAAGTCACTTTTCAGTGTCATCTTAAGAGACAAGGTTTCACATTTCACCTTGTAAAGAGACAGATTTGAATGTGATGTGAGAATAAACATTTAACAGCACTTGGATGGACTGTTTTGCGAAACTGTTGCCATATTTTGTAGAGTAAATTGATTCAACTTAAAATAAAAGTATCTTGGTCACAGAGATATATACAACCGATAGCTATTCAAATTTTAGTTAAATGTGCCAAGTCATTTGCTTGAGAAAGACGACATAAGGAAATAGAAATACACATGAGCCAGGACTCGGATTCAGTCTGATGTTTGTCTGCATGCATAGAGTGAACATTCAGTGATGACTGTGCATCAGCATATTGTACATATTCAGGAGAGGACAGAGCAGATCTATCCTTCAGTGGAGAGAAGCATGAGTCTGTAGTGCTGTAATGCAGACAGAGCTATTAGAATCTGGAGCTGTTCATTTGATTCTTCTTTGTATAAATGCCAATTTTGCAGCCCACAGTAAGCACTGAGAGATGCAGACAAAATGACATATTTTTATTCATGGAAAAAACTGTATTAGCCACTTTGTAGAGAATCTTATCAGTATATATATATAGACAATGTAGAATAGACATCATAACCCTAACACATTAATCTATCAAATGTATAATCTATTCTATGATTGAGGTCAGTTTAACTTATTTAGGTATTGTACCAAAAACCCTATGAAGGAACACATGATCAAACAGTTGGAATTGACACACATTGCATTTTATATGTGAGATATGGACCCCTGTTTGAAGCACTTATTGAAACTGTAGCAGCTGGCGATACCACTATGGCGTGCTGTTTGACACAAATGGAAAATGCAGCCTGTCTTTTGTACTTTGATACAATACAGACAGGGTTAATACTGCGGTGACCTGGTAGGTGAAAAATGCTCAACATCAGAAATCTTTACTTCTGTGTTATTTGCTATAGAAGCATAACTTCAATGTCAACCCCAACAGACGACCAGCCAGAGGTCTCTATATGCAGCAGCATCCATGCTTAGAGTGTCAAATTTGTCAACTGACTAAATAACTCTGTAAAAATGCAGTAACGCAGATACAATCAACAAAGATTACGAAATGAAGAACTGTAAAGTAATGATAATGCTGTTATCAACTTTAACATCAAGAGTCCCATGAACCTTTGCTCCAATGTGTTTGAACAAAGTCCAAATGACCACCCACTTCCAGGTTGCTACAGTGCTAAACTTCCAAAACTATCCACACATCAATCTAAAAAAAAGACAACTATTTCAACACAATGGTTAAATGTATGTTCATAGAAAAACAGAATATATTTATTTTACCATACCTAGTTTACAGCCACTCAAGGGGTAGTAAAACTAGGTATGGTGTTATGGTGTGCAGAAAACAAAAGAAGAGGTTTCGAAATTACTAAAAAGAAAGGTTTAATTAACAAAACAAACAACATGAAATAAAACTTACTTTAACAAAAGCAAGATAAGGTAACACTCAGGTAAGACATAACAATGAACTGACACAGAAGGGAGGAAAACAGAGAGCTTATGATGGTGCAATTAAACTGGAGGGAAACACAAAGACAGGAAGTAAATTAAACCAGATACACAGGGGGGCAAGGACTACAAAATAAAACAGGAAACACAGGAGACCAAACAAGAGAAAATACAAAGAACTAGAAACCCAAGATAAAATACATACACAAGGAATATAGAGACATGAATCACTGTGAAAAGGACCACCATTAACACCTGAAGAAAATGAACAAATCTTAACAAAAGCAACTCATGGCATATGGTACATTAGCTAAGTCGTGTATTCATTTGAGTTTTAGCTTTCTTTTGGTCTCAACCAACTACTCCTTAAGTACATGTCATTTTACTAGCTAAATGCACAACCAGTATTAACTAGAAAGAAAGAAAGAAAGAAAGAAAGAAAGAAAGAAAGAAAGAAAGAAAGAAAGAAAGAAAGAAAGAAAGAAAGAAAGAAAGAAAGAAAGAAAGAAAAACATGTAGTGAAACAGTAGGAGAAGAGCAGTTTCAGCTGATAACTGTGCGTTCATCACCATCAGAGATCTTACTGATTATTAATTCTAAATTTTGTTGTACAGCTGTATTGGAGCAGATTTAAGCACCAGTGTTTTTCCTCTAAAATAATTGTGTTTAATTGTTTAACTATCATGAAAAAGATATTCCCTCCTTGCTATTGTCCATCTTTATAAAGATTGAGATTTAATAGTCTTAGGATTTAAGAAATAAGTCTGGCCTCAATTTGTCACAGTTTGGTTTGGTTGTGTTTACAATGGCCGAAGCCAGCCCGTGTGTTATGATGATCCACGATGATACATAAACACATTCAAGTGTATTTGAACCTTTTCAAAAACACAAATGGAAATGGGTTAGTCTATCATAAAAAATGAGAACAAATTTGTTAGCTCACCAAAATCTTTTATCTAACTCAATAAAACCTACCGACTAACCAACTGCACCTTATGCCATATTAGATTTATGATGCACTGCATAGCAACAAATCTCTACAGAGGGAAAGGTCATGTAGGTGATAAATCTATGGCCTCAGTAAAATGAACCGAGATTCTTCAATTGTTGTCCGGCCCTTAATATTTTTCTCCCTTTCTTTCTCCCTCTCTCTCTCTCTCTCAGTCATAAACAGTGATCCACAGCTCTGATTGGGACCAAGCTGATGATTTTAATTTTCTGTTTTCAGAGTAATAAACACTGACATGAGAATGAGCCTGAGGCACAGACTTCTAATGAGAAAATGAAATTAGTTTTTCAGCTGACTGATCAGAAACATTTCATACATTATAATCAAGCATTTATTTGACGTGATTTGTTTTATGTGTGAGCGCTTGCACGTGAGTAGTGCAAGGTGTGTGTGTTAAGGGAGTGTGTGCACATGTAAATGTGTTATTCATGCTACTGCTTGTTATTGCTACACACAGACGTATAGTCGTATGACATTTTCCAACCTTTTGTACCAGAACTAGCTGGCCTGTGGGATCAGTCTCCATGCCTCATCTTTCACTGTTGCATCCATCACAGCTCATCTCAGATAAACTACAACGGGCAAATAACCAATTACACCTTGCTCTCCGGGTATAGACGGACTGGAATATAGGAGGGATGGTCAGGCTACAAGAAAAACAAACAGAACTTATACACATGACATCCTTACAGGAGAATAGTTGGAGGTATTTTCTAGGAATGCACTTATTCAAATACATCTCTTACACATTGAATATTGTATATTCAGTATTAAGTATTGAAATATCATAAAAGACAGATTCTTTTCCTCAAGGTAAGAGATAAAAAACAGCAAAGTGATCATTTCAAACCGCTTAGGTAACGTCCTTGATGTAAATTCACAGATAAAAAAATAGAAAGATGGACGCCTTAAACACTATTTTTCATTCAGTCTGTATTCACTGATTGACCTCAGACCCCTTTCATGTAAACATTTAACTAGGAATATGAAATTACTTAGTGATTCTAACTAGGCCAAGTGTGTATCATCATTATAGTACATTCTAGAGTATTTTCCAGTCTTCATCCTTCCTCATGTGGTTATTTTCTTTCCTTCATTTCTCCTTAAATTGTTATAATCCTGTTGCCAGAGGCCTGTGCTAGAACATCATGTTCATTAGCATCTGTTTGCTGTTCCTGCTGAGTTCAAAGTGTTTCCTCATTCCCTCCTTGTATGTGGATAAGAGCTTGAATTACTGCAACACTACCTCCAGTCTCCTTCAGTACCATTTGACAAAAGTAGGGCAGTGAGCAAACAAAAGGGTGGGCAATGTCTCAGTTGTCATGTAACATCACTCATTTGAACCTTTGCTTGAACTGTCGTTATGTGGTTAGTCTGATGAAGTCTGAGCTCTGCTCTGCTGGCCTGTGGAGAAGCTTTCAGTTAACGTGATGCTAATTTATACCTACAATTCAGTCAGACTTCCTGTTAGTTTTATTATCTCCACATCCTCACATGGAAATGCAAATGACTGCTTTCAAACATTACAGTAAATGTTTGATTCAATTTAAAGTTATTATCCTTTAGATTTTAATCAGAGCTAACCCTATAGGAAAAGCGTATCTTTATGCTGATGATGGGTGTTGCTTTTGGAGGTCATGAACAGACATCAGTCTGTTTCAGCACGAGCTAAAAACTCTTCACAGGGGTTTTAAATGAAAGCACATTTTTCTGTAATTTATGGTCATCCGTTTCTTTACAATATCCCCTTGGTGTGTTTATTTCCTGTAATTCCATCTCGATACAGTGGTTTTAGCTAGTTGTAGAGTCGTGTAAAGGACAATAGATGTTTAAAATTGATGGAGTTTCTTTTAAACCTTACAGTCAGTAATGGTAATGTCACACAATTAACCCAGAGAAAAATATTAAACTGTATTATCCTTTTTATCACGATTTAAATAAACTGACAAAATGAAAATGTATTTATAAATGAAGAATAGTTACCTTGTTAGTTGAGCTTAGTATTACACTGTGGTGATAAACAGGTATTAAACTGACAAAATGAAAATGTATTTATAACTGAAGAATAGTTACCTTGTTAATTCAGCTTAGTGTTACACTGTGGTGATAAGCAGGTTTTGCTGAAGTCTTTTTAAACTAAGAGGTTTGAGTTAAAATGCTGAAAGAGTGAATATGCACATCTGAAGCAGAAGAACTCAGAACAGGTCCTGAACCTGAGTCCTCTTTGTCGCTCTCTGCCCCTCTTCTTCTTTGCTGCAGGATCACAGAGCCGACTCCTGCGTGCTCCACTGTCCCTCTGTGGGCTCACTGTCCATCTGCTCAGGAGAAATCTGTTTAAAAAAAGGTACTAAGCTTGGTAGAGAGTTAGGTGATTGCTGATTTTAAGGACCCTTTACAGCACACACTTGACGTTTGTGGCGATTATTTTACAGATGCGATTGCCACAGACACGAGATCTTGCAGAAACTTGCATGGTCCTGCGTGATTTCAAAAGACAAACAAACATGGAGGACGATTGATAGGAGGTAAAGGAAAAATTCACCGCAAGTGAATAGGGAGAGGTGATAACATTTATATCATGCTGGTCAAAGAGTGACATGCGACTGGATGAAATAACATTTGAGGATAACAGATTTGAAGAAGCAGAATCATTTTCAAGACAAGAAACGATCCTTCCATTTACACATAGCATTGATAAACTATAAATACAACTGTCATCAAAGCATGAGTCTCTGTGCCTTGTCCACTATCATGTTGTAAACATCACACTGTGGCTTTTGCAGTGATATTTTGATGTCATGTCCTGCCTCCTAGTACTTGAAATTTCATGGGCAAAGCTCTTAAAAATCCCTAGAAATGTTCAGGAGTGCATTTCTCAAAGTGGCTCTTGTCTTACAAGTACATTCTGATCAAAAACTTAAGATGTTCTCTAATACAGACCCTCTGCCCTTTCTGATTTTCTACAATACAAACCACATAGTGTGCTTACAACAGCAACTCTTATTTTCAAACCTTTTGACCAGACTTTTATGTAGAAAGAAAAGAAAAGTCAAAGCTCTGCTGCATCAAAAGCAGACTGAACTTGAACTCGTATTTTCTGCACACAGAGTATCAGGGTGTTATTTAGATGTTAAATTATGTCTGGAGAGGGAAATGCCAGCACAAATCATTTTCATTGGGTCCTGACCCTGTGTCTGACTTTTTCATGAGTCTGTGTAACAATCACAGTCGCTCAAATTAGATTTACTTCGACAAGAGAAGAGAAGAACAGAGGCTCTTAATGGAAGCCGAGCACATAACTTCAGAGGACAAAGGAATTTTGACCGTCTTTTACATGGATCAGTATAAGCTACTAGATACATTTCAACCATTTCAACACACATTGTGTTGTGTTCACGTTGCTTTATACATCTTTGTATTTCAAGTGAACATGTTTGCTGCAGCGGAGCACTTAAAGCAAAGGCTGTGTTGCCTGAGGTATAAACAGAGAGATGAGAGCACTACATGGCAGCCTTTTTGCTGTACATGTTCTCTGCCTGCTCTGCTTCAAGAAAGAACTCGGGGATGTAGTGCCGAGGACCGTAGTGACTGAGCTGATGTCATGCCAAACAAGTCCCTCCATTTATAATAGTGTGTCAGGGTATGCTTAAATCCATCATACATTTGTCTGTTGCCTGGCAACACAGACAATGTTTGTTAAGATTTAAGGAACAGGGTTGATGCTCTTTAGCAGTCTGGAAACCTTCGAGCTGCAGCGACCTCAACATTAGATTACTTTAAGAAACAACAGGAGAGTTCTTACTCTTACTGTGTCACATCATTAATATGTTCTGTATGTGGTCTGATAGTACAAAATGTTACAGGCATCACAGGTGGAGTGTACTGTACCTTTAAAATGAATGAAGAACAGATTTAACCTTTTTAAGGTTTCTGTAATTGGTAAAGCAAATTGCCTGGTAGGTTTCCATATTTGTTGTTTATGAGTGCACCTTTGGCTTTACAGTGGTGCCTAGGAAAAAGTCAATAAAACATGAGGATCTCTTCATTTAATATTCTCTCATAAATACACATTAAAGGAGGAAACAATAGCTTTTCTAGTTTAACTAAAGAGAATTTGACAGAAGAGTAAAAGCAAGAGAGATTACAGAAAAGACTCATATTATCCTCAAAGGGACATTAATATGATTTAAAGGATATTCTCGAAAGAAACAGCAATATATGTTCAAAATACAGATACATACTATATCCTTCCCTCCTCACCTATGTATTGTACAGTGGTCAGCTAATTTCCTTTCTTGTTACTTATACCTGTTAATCATTTTATAGAATACAGAAGAGAGCAGCTTTTCCCCATCATATTATAGCATTTTTGTCAATACAAAATAAATATATATACATTAAAACAAGGAACAAAAAATAGGAAGGACAGAAAGAAGGAAGAAAAAATACCAGTGGTTCCTATGGCTGAACCGTAAGCATGTTTGTTGATGACACTTTCATTCATCTTTAAAATGAATGTATGTTTGACCAACATACATCTAAAATGAATCCTTCATCCTTTACGTCATACTGCAGCTCTCCTGACTTTTTTTCTGTTTTTGAATGCATTTGTTTCACTTGTAGAAAAAAAAACCATCTTCATGATTCTTCTGTGCACTCACTGCCTCACTGTAAACCCTCATTAAAACCAGTAATGGACTGACAAAAGCACATGAGGCAGATAATAGCATTGTGTGTCCATATTCCTTTTAACCCTTTCAAGCACCTACAGCTCTGCTTCACCTGCTTTCACACACGGTCATGTTGTTTCCACCCGTTCTCCTTCACCACTGAGAGGAGAGAGAGATTGAGTTTTGTCTTCTTTAACAGAGGCATGCAGGGCCTGAATAAAGATCTGTGCTGCTCTGGGTTATAGCGTTGGTGAATGACGCCCCATAATGGCACTTAAAAGAGAAACTTGCATCATTAATCATGCCTTCCTTTCATACCCTTGACGCCTGAGACAAGGAAATCCATGTCTATCTGAGCACAGACAATAAATATGAACACGTCCAAGATTAGTCCCCAAAGAACAGAATGGATACTCTTTAAGGGCACATTTTCCAGTCATCACTCAGCAGACTAAAATGAGCCAATTATTTCTTATACAACCGCATGCCAATTAGAGAAATGTCTGCTCTGCTTCATTCAGAGATTGTCATGTGGCTTGTTTGTGTTGCTGCCAGACAGCATCATTTCCAGTCAGAATTCTTTGACTTAAGATGTGGTTACAGGAGCACGGTCCTTTACTGTGTGACACCACCTGAAGAGGTGGTTTTAGACCATTTGATTACACTGTATATTGTATTAGAATAAATCAGTAACAATTAGAGTACAATTATTAACAGGAAACAGCACACAGGTGTATTGTATGCTTAAAGTGATGAGGAGCTCTTTCAGTTTAAGGTTGCTAACAAGCTAAGGCTGAACTGCAGCTCAGTTCAGAGTGACAGACGGGTTATCTCTCAGTGTTACCTCTCTTGCTTTACAAAACAAACTCTTCCATTGTTTTCTAATGTCCAAACACTTGAACTCAGAGTTATTCATTATGAGTCTCCCTTTAAAACACTATTACACAGCTCCATGAACCTGATTGACAGCTCAAAAATGAAACCAAACATGGACGCCTTGTTTATAAAAAATCTAGATTGTACAGAAGATGGCAAGCAGAACAGCTGACTTATACAAAACAGTGTTTCAGAATAAAGCACTCATGTAACCCGATGACCCCAACGCAAGAATGAGATCTGTAAAGCACCTAAAGAAAAGACACCAACGTCCCCTTTGACCAAAGCAGTAGACTGATGGTGCGTGTGAGAAGGGATTCTAATGAGTGATCTTAGGAGCGTCAGGCGGAGGGCAAACAAAAGGATGAAGGTTTTTCCCTGTAAGACCTGTAACTGATGCCATGTTAGAAACATCTGCTTCATTCTTGTCCTGGCTGTCATCTCTGATTCTAATCCAGTCTAACTGAAACACTACTGGAGCCGCTCTGGGACTCACTGCTGCAGGCCGGACAAATCTACAAGTACTGAAGAGAGACAGGGGAGCGAAGGGAAACCTGCTGAATTATACAAGCTAAATAATGATGCCAGTGGTCGTGCCTCTGTCTATGGATTATTCTTATTCAAGTACAATAAAATCTGTCCTAATCTAAAATGATTATCCTTATATTTCCTTAGAGTGTGAATAAACATAAAATAAGCATAAGATGTGAGTGGTATTTTGTCAAACTTCTGTACAATAACTAAAAAACCTTCTCAAAAACTAAAAAAAAACTAAAAATTCCCAACCCCCAACCTGTTTTTTATTTTTATTGCATTGCATTATTATTATTTTTATTGTTATTGTTATTATTATTTTCTTGCACTGTGTTATTTTGTTTTTGGTTGTTTTGAGTTTGGGTTATTTCATTGTTATGTAATTTTTCATTTAATGTATGGAAAGATATGGAGAAAAAAAAGCAATTTACTTGAAAGTACAGTGATTTGGAAAGTTGCAACTGTTTTCCATGCCAAAAGTAATAAAAATAAAAATAAAATCAACAATCAAATCAGTAAAATAATTTTGAATCAACATTTGGTGTAATGATTGACGTATTTATGACGTTTGTAGCAGGATCATGTATCTAATACATTTACTAACATTAATTTTTTTGCAGCGTATTACAGGAACCTTGCTCACCTTGTTGGGGTACCAATGAGCTACAATCAGTAATTCACTATACTCTGTTTCTTACTTATCACCCAGCTTTCTTACTGATCTTCCGGCTGTGCAAGATGCTAGATTCTGATTGGTCAAAACCCTTTGACAACATGAGGAATGCCAGAGGAAATAACTGACCACATGTCATGTCAAATCAATCTGCAGAAAAGAGTTCCAGCACATTTTGCTTCTGCTAGTTGACACCATAGACTGTACAGTGAGGTGAAACCGTTAGTTTCCATTCGCATCAAAACAATGTGGCTAAAATATTAGTTTCGGTTAGCATGCTAATTCAGCAGGTTAAACAAGATGGATATTTCCTTACTGGATCCTATCCAGCAATCCTAACAATGAGCGATGCAGGTGAGAGCAACTTTAAGTTACTGATCGCTACAAAGAAACTTAAATCATAAGCGATGGTGATGATGACAGCAGTGTTGAAAGCCTGTGAGGTTTCTTTTTTCCCCATAATCACCTGCTAACCATACATTGTCCCTTACTTAGCAGTCAGGTGAAAATGTCTTTATCATGTATTGAATATTAGAATGTGTTTTTTTTAGATATGTTAATAGTCTAATGTAAGGATCCACTTTGGCTAATGAGGACAGCAAGGGATCAACAAGATAGCAGCTGATTTGAAGCAATCTAGAAAGGTACTTTATTGATCCCCAGGGGGGAAATTAAATTTTTTCACTCATGCTATTTTGGACATGCTACATACAGTTTTTTCGGTATATACATACAAATGCACACACATGCAGTGAACATGCTTAGGGAGAGATGTCTGAGTTAGAATACTGCCGTCAACCAGCACACCAGAGCAGTTGGGGGTTCAGTGCCTTGCTCAAGGGCACCACGGCAGTGCCCAGGCAAGTGAGCCAGCGCCTCTCCAGCCACCAGTCCACTTGCCAAACTTTGTCCATACTTGGACTTGAACCGGCGACCCTTCGGTTCCCAAGCCAAGTCCATATGGACTGAGCTTCACTGTATTGAGCAATTACTCTCATTAAAACAAACTCATATAGCTAAATGTGAGAGGAGAGGAGAGGAGGGTGAGCAGAGTAACATTGTGGACATGTCAAACATTTCACTTCACCTCTGGAACTATTTCTACCGCTCGTTTAATTCCAACCTCTCGATTTATCAATCAATCCATAATTCAAAGAGTGTTTGTGTCGTTACTTTCATACCATACAAATTAGTGCAGTTAAAATTTAGGACTGCCAACATAAGGTGTGATTTGGGCTGTTGGCTGATGTTAATGATGCTTATCTACAAAACGCGATCATTTGCCCATGATGATGAAATAAATAAACATAACCATCAGTTAGGGTGAAGTGTTATTTGCAGCTCATAGTGCTTCATACATCAGTCATGAGCTGAGAGTAAAACAGAGCCAGTGTGCTGTAGACTACAATGATATTTACTTAGGGTGAAGTTAGAGTTCTTTTACAGAAAATGTTTCTTTTTTGATGGAAGGAAAAAACTCATCCAAGCAACCTTTTTATTCATATCAACTATGATGATGCCTCAGCCTCTCTGACAATGTTTGACTCAGTGTACCACGCTGCATTGCAATGTGTCTCTGGTTACACACATCACCATGTCTTGTATGAAAAAATAAGTTTGTCTCCCTTATATAACAGAAAAAGTGAGCCCTGGAATACATTTCTTTATAAGGCCATACTTCATGAACTGCTGTCTTATTTATGTTCTTTACTGACTCCTAAAACTGTCAGCGGCTGTAACCTCGGTCCCACGGACAAATTCTGTATGTCATTCCCAGACTCGCTCTGTCTTTAGTAGTGAAAGTGCTTTCAATGTTTTTGTTCCCTCATCCTCTAAACTATAAGGTCACCTAAACTAGACTATTTGTTACTTTGGAGGATTTTTAAACAAGGATTAAAGATCATCTGACCAGTATATGTATGTTTTACTGCTGCTGCGCGCTGCTAATTTATTCATTGATGTAATGGTTACTTAATATTGTTTGTTGTTTGTCTTGTTCTCTGTGGGAAACTTTGTATGCTACTGCTCTTTGCCAGGACTCCCTTGTAAAATAGATTTTGTATCTCAGTTGGAATATTCCTGTTGCAATAAATGTTAAATCAAAATAATACAAATGAGATGATTTTCTCAAATATGTGACTGCTTGAAAAAACACAGTAAGAAGCCTCCATGCTTTTTGTAGTCCATATGCCGTAGATTGTAGTTTTTATACAGCGGTCTCATGTCACGTGACATCAGTAACATCCATCTACTGTAAAAGCAGCCGGATTCTTCAAACGCAGTGATCGTCTATATGATATTTTTAGGAACTTTTTGATCGTACCCATGGGGACTGTGGCTAGGGATCCCCCTACTTAATTCCTGGTGTTGTACCTGGATTATCATGGTTCAAAAACTCTACCCCAAGAAACCCTGGGAAATGCATTGCACTCTACTTGCCAAGTAGGGAACCCCAAACACAGTTAGCAGCTAGCTTGTGCACATAGTGAAGTATCAAGCATCTTGGGAGCCACATATTTGCTTCGCATGATGTGGGGGAGAGCAAAACATAACTTAAGGGTCAATTAAGTTCAACTTATACCAGAAAGCCGAACAAGGTAATCCTCTATCATAAAATCTAATGAGCTTGTTGTAAGTACCCTCTAATGACTGGATAGTATGTTGTAAAAGCTGCCCTGCATCATGATTGTGTTTCAAAATTCATGTCTATGTGGTGGTTCCATGCACCTTACTTTTTAACTGCTGGATATATAAATAAACAACTGTTTAATGTCTCTGCATTGTGTGTTGTTTCCTTTTTTCCTGTTGATGTAGGTTTGAACGAGTAAGAGAGCGTTGTAACTCAAACATTCACTGGCTGAAACATCAGAGGAATAGTTTTCATTGGGTGCTGTGTTCAGTGGAAAGAAGAGTTCATGTGAGCCGTATATAGCTAGGGGTGAAGCACTTATTTACAACTTTTCTGCAAATAAGCATCAGCTCATTTGTGTTAATAAACACATGCCTTGACTAAAACCCAGTTAAGCATGATCAGTTCACCCACTTCAAACCCACTGCACTCTAATTCAGGCAAGGTAAGCTGGGTAATTAGCTTATAATTGGCCTGCTTACAATCAAATTAGTTCATTTGGCACATGTCTGTACCATTTAGGCAGTAATTAGTCCCAAACCTGCACATGGAGAGGCAAAATAAGTAAGGCCATCTCTCCAAAAACCTGTCCAGAAACGAGGACACAGTAGTTGGTGGACATTTCATTTTTGATTAAAATATAAATGCTGCACTATTTAAGAACTGAACAATTCAAATCTGTCATTTCAAAACAAAAAACTTGCCTCTGGTATTTTCTAAAGAACATGGATTATCATCGAGAAAGTAGGTTCTTTCTCTTCAGTCTCCAGAAATGTTGCGAAGGAGATTTACAGGATACTGAATGTTCATTGCTTGGTCACCATGCACATGTTTGTGAGCAATTTGTACATTTTTTTTCCCCACAAAGCACCATCTGCACTCCAGAATGAGAGCTGGTGATCTGCAACACTGCTTCAACATCATCTGCTCATTCACAACCTGAATTTTAAAAACAATCTGCAAGGTATGAGGAACACAAACCCCTCATTAACACTCAGAAAATCTCATTAATTTTTGTATTGTTTTATCTTTTGTTTCACTTCTGGTTCATCAGAGTCACAACTGCTTCACAGCCATCATTCACAGTGTAACAGTGTCTCTGTACCAAAATGCTCATTAGCTGTTAAAAATAACATATAATGACATGAAAAGTGCAGGATTATTTTCTCCAGCTCAAAACATTTTTTTTTTTTTGGGAAAGGTACACAGTCACAAGTTTTATTGGGAGGTACCTAAGAAGTGATACCCTGAAGCCAGTGTGAGGAAGAGAGAGGTTGTTTTAACAAGAAATGTCTCCATGCCACAACAGCTGGGCTTTGTCTATTGTTGGCTTTTTGTCATGGGGAGGGAGGGAGATAAGGTCTGATATTTCTTTAAATGCAATAATCTAGAAGAACTTTGAAAACATTTTACTGGGGGGGGTCTTTGCTATGAAACAAGATTTTGTTTTAGAGAGTTAACTTTTGGGTTAACTCTGGGTTTTCAGTTCTACGAAGGCAGCTCACTTCTTATCAAAGTAGATCACAATGGAAACAAATAGATATAAAGATTTAAAAAGTAATAAATGGTAACAACTTACTATCTCTGAACCTAACATCTATCATTGTCTATCATTGTCTGATGATGCTGTGGGATATCTGCCTCTGGAATCCAAACTTTTGGATATTTCAGTGTATCCAGGGGTTCGTGTTGAACAACTTAACTTCTGGTGCTGCAGGGTAAACGCTGCCTGTAATTTCTCAGTCTATGATATTCTCAGGGTGGTGCCTGTTTATCTGTTTCAAGTGGGTCTCAGCCCAACAGTCGATAATACGGTGGCCCTATGGTGGAAGGGCAAAACACAACAACTTTTCACAAAAAAAAACCAACAACATTTCACAAACCGTCACCTTATCCCACCTTACATACTGTATATATATCATAGACTATATAAAATATGGACGTAGTATCCAGGACGTCACCCATCTGTTTCTGAGCGCTGCTTGAAGCAAATCGACGACGGCAGCCATATTGGAAATGCAGAACTCAACCAGTCAAAGTGTGACGTAAAGAGGCAGAGTTTAAGCCTCTTAGCCAACAGCTATGTGTTCCCGACCGGGAGTCAAGTCAGTCATGTCCTTATTTGGGCAAAAACTCGTAATCTTAATATCTTCTGAACCGTTGCGTTAGAAAAAGCCAAGCCGTTTTTTGAATCAGGCTGTAAACATGTTTATTAATGCTGCAAAGATCGTCTTTTTTGAATTGGTTTCCGTTTTTTCTGCAGCCAGCCTCAAGCGGATTCATGATGAATTGCAGTTTATAACACTTTCGCATGGGCTTCATCGTTTGAGACCAGAGGTTGCCGATTGATATATAAAATGTAGTAAAACAATCACTGTAAATTGGTGGCACAGTTGGTTTGATCATATTCTAGAAACGCTGCAACTTTTACGTGAATGTACTCACAGAAACTCCTTGTTGACTAATCAAGGAGATGGCCAGCTTGGTGTGACTCTCCTCTGTTAGGGTTAGTGAAGCCAGATTAGGAAATATAACCTCAGATTGTTGAACTCATTTCATAGCAGAGGCTCCAGGAATTCATTCAAACCATGCGTCTCATTCGGTTCGCGCTGCTTGTGACAGTATTAGCTTGAAAGCTGGTGATTTAAATGATAATAGCAACAACACATTTCTGTGTGCTTGCACTTTCAAATTCCCATTACTCAAATGTGCTATACACATAAACACTAAAACAGTATCTTTTTCAATGATCACACTGCGGTCACGGTCCCGGTGTGAGTCTGCAGACATCTAAGCAGTTTGCCATTCATCACTAATGCTTTCAATCATTGTGTGCAGCTGAAAACAATCCCCTCTGTGAGGAGCATTGGGTAAGTGGATGCATTGTTGATTACCTGTAAGTACTCCTGGTACAAAGGCACAGCTGTTTACTCTTGGTTCTGCCCACGGAGACATTATTCTGTGCCCAGGAAAAAAGAGACGGGTGATCAAAACAAATAGAAAATGATGCACGATGCACATCAAAATTGCATTTTAGACATTTGCAAAAAAAAAAAAAAAGTTATTCAACTCTCGCTCCAATCATGAAGAAAAATGTAGCTTTCATCGAAAAATGTACCACTTTCTGTTTTCATTTGCATTGCCATTTATTTTCATTTCCTCCACAATGGTATGTTTTTCATGTGAGCTTAGGATGAGTGCTAACACAGTTACTCTGCAGCCTGAAGCCGCAGGTTAAGAATTAACTTTCCCAGTAGAGCCTGTGAAAGTGTTCTTCATGCTTGTTTTGCTTGTGGAGAGATTCATTTTCCCTGTGCAGTATTCAAACATGAGTAACCGTCCTCTCTGGGGAGCTGATGTTTATCCTTGGATCTCAAATTCCAACCTTCCCAAACAGGGCATGACTGACCTGGAAGAGTACAGATGCCTTCTTTATTCTGCAACTCCAATCTCTCAGGAACGAGGCTGTAGCAGGCGAGGAGAAGATGTTTTCTTTTTTTTATTTTAGCAGAGGTGTTGGAGCTACTGCTTGCATTTGAACAACATGCAATACTGTATCTAATTCACTTAAATAGATTTCTTTATTCAGTATTCTTTTATGATGTCTTTGTAAAAGAATGATGACTGGACTGGCAGAATGCCTAATTCATCTCTTTGTCCTGCTTTGTGCATGCATTTGTACTGTACATAAGTTTGTCTCTGTGTTGGAAAAAAAAAGACACAAGAAAGTTTCATTAAAACACATCTCTATAGCTAAACCTGCTGCTTAATTCCACTTACTGAACATTCATATAAGTGTAACTGTGAATGTGATGTGGAGTGAACTCCTCAGTCATTGTCTGTGTGGTTTACAGACTGAAATTTGTCACTGTAATCCAGAGTGCTCGGGACAAACACAAAGATCCCCCTCAGGGAGGAGGACAAAGGGGCAGGTGCAACTTCCTTCTCTCATTCACTTTATGTAAAACTGACACTGTGCCAGCCACAAATATATGAGCCCTAATACACGCAACAGGGGAGCCAGCTTGTGTTTCACCAGTTTGTGCAGCTAAACAGAGCTCCATTTTGCAAACAAGCTGTCTCGAATGTGGCAGTATAATATTGCAGCCATGATGCCAAACTCTGCATGCTTAAAGGCAGCTTTGGCAGTTCTGAACCAACTTACTTTCTCGATCAGTATAAGATAAAGAATTACACTGTTATCAGGACGCTTGTGTTAACTAACCACCCTGCTTGAGATGCTTTACAGTTAATAAAAAAATTACACGTTGAATATAGACAGCACTCTCAGGTACTGTCTTTTTTTTTTGTAACAAATGTCCTTTTATCTAGTTTTCAAATCTCTGAATTGGCTCAGGCACACACAATCCAAATAGGTCCAGTATTTACTAATTCAACAAACAGATGAAGATTAAGAGCTCTAATTGAAGATGACAAAGTGAACAATGAGCTAGCTTCTGCACATCCATGAACAACAGAACACATTTATATTGACGTTTATATTATTGTGAATACACATAAAGTTACTGTAACTGCTCTAACCAAGGCTATCAGCAGCTGCCATGGCAACAGAAAATGAGGCCGGCATGGCATGATGCCACTTACTACTAATTGGTTAGGGCAGAAGTAGGCAGACCCAGTCTCCCCCACCCCCAAACACACCATAAGACAAACTGGCAAGCATGATAAGCTGACGTCTAAAGTGGAACAAAATAAAAAAATTCTGCACTGTAAAAGGCTTGTAATAGTTGCTATGTCTTGGTCCAGTACCAGGAATTATGGGCTGTTATTACAGGAGGAGACATACCTCTACGACTGAGAGTTCACAACCACTCGTTCACACATAACAGTTGTCAGGCCATGTTTTCTTTCCGGATCTGAGTTGATGATATCTAACTTACTAAGTCTGTAGACCTTCATTGAACTAACTACTGAGCAGCCAGGACTGTACAGTGAAAGGAGCACTAATATTTATGATCATGTTATATACTGCTGCAGTCTGAAATAACACACATTATGCTAAGGTCGATCATGATTGCAGAGGAGAGCACAACTTGCATGACACATGGTCCACAAAACCTGCATGTGACTGCTGTGTGAATAGCAGATGCTTAAAACAAATGGTCCCCAGCTGTTTGGCTGCATGTTGTACTCTTGTTATTAAAATTGTAATTTACAACATGTTGTTTAAAGGATGTTGTGAAACTCCATTTTATTGTTAATATTAGCTTTTTTTTTATTGGAATAACAGTAACTAAAACCAGTGAGGTCAAGCAGAAAACAGTTGAATAAAACAAAGCCCTGGTTTGACTCTCCTCTCCCCTACAACACAGCTGGCTCCCCCTGAAAAGACCAATGACCTGTTAGTCATTTAATAAAAACCTTGTGATTGTGACTCAGCATTAATTATTGATGGCGTGTGTGGGGCAGGCTTTGTCTGGATCAATGCTAATGTTGCCCTCATTGGTTCACAGTGCTTCTGAGAAGTAGCCATGCAACCTGCAGCGTCTGGTTGTTGTTTTGTTGTAGCGGCAGCAGGTGGCTTTCGTCCTTGGCTTTTTGTTGCTTGTGAACTTGAGCCTCTTTTGGCACATCAGTGGGTTCTCAGGAGACCTGAATGATCAGGTTCAGCTTTCTGTGTTTAGATCTAGTTGCATTATGAACTGCAGTGCGTGTATCTGTGACCAACGCTCCAGGGTGCACAAGGAAAACACAACTGGACTATAGTCATGCTGCTAACAGAACACTCTGCAATAAGAATATTTTTGGAATAATAATTTATTTATGAATGAATGAAAAAGTCACAACATAAATGATGATAATAGATAAACAAACTCTGATTCAATAAGTGTTTAAGGAAAAGAGTTTCTAAATTCTAAAAAAAGAAATTCAAAAATGTAAAGCTCATGTGAAGAGTTTTTAGATAGTTTAAGACTTACTGATTAATACTGCTCCCTCTTCGTGACCTACAGAGGTGATATTTTCAATGCCTGAATCTGTTGCCCCGGGGAAGGTGCAGGATGCAGTGATTAATAACACTCTGCAGAAATAGCCTGTTTCATATTTTCCAAAGCAAAGAGTTTAACTTTTGTCCATTAAAAAAATGGCAGGATGAGATTTTTCATCTGAAATACACTGTGCTACTTACATAGGTACAGGATAAAATCAGCAAAGCCATACTGATGCATTCACACCAAATACCAAATAATTGCTTTCTTCACAAGAATATAAACTACAGACTTTTTTTGTTCCACGCTTAATTCATGTCAATAACTCACTGAATTTGCGCATTGCATGCACTTGATTTCCAAAGTTGCAAATTTTCACAAATGCTATACCAGCCCGTTGTCATCACACGGAAGAACTGCTCACTGATTAGCTATCACGGTGAGAATGATTCGCTGGAGTTCAGATTTTTCAACTCTCGCCAATTTAATCACACAGTCCAATTTGCGTTATTCCAATTCCTTTGTCAACTACTAGGAGTGGATCTAGAGGAGTGTCCAAGATGGGCTGAGCCTCTCTTGAAATCTGATTGGTCCCTCAAAAGTGCCAACCAAATATCTTAAGTTATGACCAAGCAGCAACCTCCAGTCTCAAACTATGAAGCCCATGCGGAAGTGTTATAAACTGCAATACATCGAGAATCCGCTTGAGGCTGGCTGCAGAAACACCGGAAACCACATAGACATGAATGGGAAAAAGATGATCTTTGCAGCATTAATAAACATGTTTACAGCCTGGTTCAAAAAACTGCTTGGCTCTACGTATCTAATTTCTCTATCGTCACACACTGTATGGGGGGTGAATTTTTTTCTAATGTGACGGTTCAGAAGATATTAAAATTGCGACTTTTTGCCCAAATAAGGACATGACTGACGTGACTCCCGGTCGGGAACACATAACTGTTGGCTAAGAGGCTCACACTATGTCACACTCTGCCTGGTTGAGTTCCGCATTTCCAATATGGCTGCAGCCGTCAATTGGCTTCAAAACAGCTCTCAGGAACAGATGGGTGACGTCACGGATACTACATCCATATTTTATACCGTCTATTGTTATGACTTGCTCTTGCCTCATCAGAGGCGAGCCTGATGTCAGTACTTTATATTCTTACCTGAGCCATCATTTTTTGAATCCTTTTGGAGTCCTCAGATGGTTTCTATGATGTCACCCATCTGTGTTTCTTTTTCAAGGTAAATTAAAATATGCATCAGAATTTGTTTTCTCGTAATTGTATTAATTTAATTTTAAGTTTAAATGGTCAAGGTAGTTAAGGTTAGTGGTGATAGAGAGGGTGAATAAATGCTATTCATTTAAATGTATGTGCACACATTCTTCATGCCATCCTTGCATCAGTCAGTGCCCCGGTTGAGCTACCCCAGTCAAAATGTCTGGACCTGCCCCTGGCAAGTACATTTTTCCCCCCACCTTTCATATGGCCATGACAGAAGGGTTCCGATACGGTATAATAACGAATGGCTAACCTGCCCTATAGCACTATGCAGCTCAGGGCTCCGTGACAAAGTTGAAATTATTTCCAGGTTGTTGGGAAGTTCAACAACCCTTATCAATAAATCCTGCCAGTTGCAGCAGCAGTTTGTTATGACAGATGTATTTATTCCCCTGACAAGCAGAACTACTTCTCAATTACAACAAGTATGCATGTTATGAGGCTGCCAGCACCCTGACATGGCAGCTGCTATTAAAATGCAAACATCTGTTCATTCAGGAGTTATTTTTGAGTCCTTGAAACTAGGGCAGGTAGTTTAATTATAGGTTAGGGGAGGATATTTAAACTAAAACACTGCTGCAAAACAAAAGACACAACTCTTGCTTTTTGTATTTCCTCTATGTATTTGGGTATTTTTCACATAGGACAGAGCTCTCAGCTTGTAGCTGTATCATTATTTACTCATTATTATCAGGGTGGCATTGCAGTATTACTCACCGTCTGCTTGGAGGTGTGTGTGGGTGGGTTACTGCTGAAATTTGATTGTTAGTTCATTTTCACTTTAATATTTAGCATACCTTTTTACATTTCAATTGAAATGACAACAATATGGCGACCTACAACACATTAATTGGCACAAAAATATCCCTGACATTTCTTTTGAGCTATGTAATAAAAGAAATGTTAGGAATTGAAACTATCACCTAACTGCAGTTTCTCTGAGCTCCTCGAAGTGACTCAGTTTATTGTTTTGCTTTACGACTCGTTATCTAGCTGTTTTAGTTCACTTCAGACTTTTTCATCATCATTGCTCTTAGCCTCAACAGGCAGCTGCCGTCAGCGAAGGAGCTGTGATAAGTTCAGGAGATATTTCCCTCTGGAGTTGGAGAAGGCATGAGCAGAGCCAGAAGAGGAAATATTGAACTAACATTGATCAGAGGTATAGCAATGTTGCTTTATGATATGTGCAATGTGCATCATGCAAGGCTGGTGAGTAAAGTAAATGGTAAATGGATTGTATTTATAAAGCCCTTAAGTAGACACTTTTTACATTGCAGGTCACATTCGCACACTGATGGCAGAGGCTGTAAAGCACCCATCAGTATTAAATAATCCCATTCATACACCACAACAACAGCTGTCTGGGTCAGTTTTGGGGTTAAATGCATGGCCCAAGGATGCTTCGGCATGTGGACATCAATATATTCTCCGCTATATGAATAAAGAACATATGATCACTCTGATCTCAACTCGCACTTTTGTTTCCCACAAGCGGAGATGATTACCACACATCTGCACAATATTAGAGCACTGTTGTAATCATGTTGTAGTTGTGAATTTCACCACTCAATATTACTGTTTCTTTACACATTAGATGAATTATCATCATGTTCAAATGCTTTGTCATATTTGACTTACCTTTATGTTGCTGTTTGTCGATTAATAGGTGAAGAAAAGGCCCCAAAGTTATGTTAAATCCTGTTCAATTTCAGTTCTGTTTAAGTCATGCTTTCACTTTTAATGTGGGAGGGGCTTCCCCAGCTGTGAGTGAGGGATGCCATGCGGTGATGAGTAGCTGTTGCGGTGACAGACGAGTGATAAGAAGCTGGATGTGCGTGAATGAAAGAGTGAGTATTAATCTAAAAGGATAATTGTAATAGGAAAGTTGATTTATTTTGATGTTGCATTGTTAACTGTTATTGAGCCAACGTTTGGAGTGTAGATGTTCACCATGTGTTCATTGTGTAGATTTGCAGACATCCTGGCACCAACAGGCTCTCTTACTAAGCTATTGTGGTAGTATAAAGAAGTGTGTTTATTGCTTTACCTGTTTAAGATATATTCGTTGTCCCTTTTCTGTATAGAAAAACCACACACACAAACTAAAACCCAAATCAACCAACTTCTGACTCTCTGTGTTTTTCGTGCTCTTGAGAATTTGGCCTTAAGTGGTGTTCTGGCCGACACCCCGTGTGAACCTGGTAAAACTGCACGAACTAGTGTCCAGACGGAGTTATTAACATTATCTCCACTACAATAGGAGTTACTGCAGTTATTATTAGTTGTGAGCTTGTTTAGAAGCAATGTGGCTAACGGGACTTAGCACTTAATCAAACACTACATTAAGAAAAAAAAGTGTTCACTGATTGGCCAAAGTGAGTAAAAATGTCATATCTGCTACATTATTTTGATTAGTTTGGACGTTAAGGTCTACTAGTTAAGATGAACCTTATGTCTCCATGGTGCAACCAAACACTTACACAACTTCAGTTACAAACTATACTAGTTTCAATATATAGTTAAGTGTGGACTTACACCCTGACTTAGGCCACAACGTATGCAGAGCTGGTGCAACAGGCCACCGGGATCTAACCTCAAACCTTCTGATTCAATCAATCAATCAATCAATCAATCAATCTTTATTTGTATAGTGCCAAATCACAACAAACGTTATCTCAAGACACTTTTACAAACATTCAACATAGGAGGTCTAGACCACTCTATGTCAAATTATGAACAGAGACCCAACTTCAAGACAGGGTAAGACTCAGTCTGACCCCACCTTAATCCATCATGAGTATTGCACATCACAGTATTCAGCTAGTTATAGTGGCGAGGAATGATTAAGAGATGACCGACTCTACCACTGAGCCACAGCCGCCCCTAAAGTGAAAAGTCGTCTGGTCATGTTCTCTGAGTTGATGATATCTAACTTGCTAATCTGATTCTTAAATCTGTAGACCTTCATTACACTAACTACTGATCAGCCAGGACGGTTCAGTATGCTCATGTTTCATATTACTGCAGCCTGAAATAGCACACATTATGTAATGACCTACTATGATTGCACTGGAGAGCACAACTTGTATGAAACATGGTCCACAAAACCTGCTGTTGCATGTGACTATTCAAATGTCAGATGATCTAAACATATCATACCCAGTAACTGAACTCCAAAACTGAGGTAGTGAACATCATACCTGCTTAAAATCTTAACATCTTAACATTAGCATTCAGCCCAACTAACTGCTCTGCCTTAGTGCAGCCTCACAGAGCTGCTGGCATTCGTGCATATACTCATTCATGTTTAAATTCAGCCTCCTTGTTTTTCTATAGTGTACATCAATAATACTCTAACTCTTTCACTCAGACTAGTTCAGTAATAGCTGTTTTGTGAGGAAGCAAATGTTAATTTAACCAAAAGTATACTATGTGGCTCTCTCTTACAACACTAATCCAGTGTGTTCATCCTACCAACTGTACATTAGTATTACCGTACTCTCGCAGCAGGATCCTTGAAGGGGGGGTTTAGCATGATTTCACATGTGCTCTTTTATGCCTGCAAAGAAAAGAATCCCTTCATTCCTCTCGTGAAAATGTATCTTTGAACCGTCTCCTTAAACTACAATAATGTCCCTCTCTCCAGCAGAGGCAGCTCTCCACTCTGCTCCCACAGCTCAAAGGGATTTTTCATCCTCAATTGGGTACAGGGAAAGAAAAAGTGGGTCACAACAAACGCTGTCCTTGTTAACAGAACATGTAAATAAATAGACACAAACCCGCGCTGAACTAATCAGGAAAACAATTACAACCCCCATTTAAAATGTTCCAGCGCACTGCTGTGAGGCTGACAAGTAATTTCCCACTCTTTCATTTTATGTCCCATGGCATCCAGATGAGAAGATTAATGAAGCCTTTCAATGGGATTTACAAACGCAACCTATCAAAAACATCGCCCCAACCTGTCATCTTTGACAACAACAGACGCTTTGTTAATCCAACCAGTTAGTAATTCAATTCGTATTCCTAATCATTGTAGTGTATAATCACCTGGCTCCTCCCAAATGGATGTACATTTTATGGACTGTGGACTTTACACAGAGAATTTGAAGCCTCATGCCACTGGAAATAAAAGACATACCTCTATTGTGACATTATTAAAGTGCAAATAGAGATCTTATGTCACTTTGTAGGGTCCAGAATGTCGCTGTTTTCCTTCATATATTATCATACATTAGACCGGCTGCTTGTTTTCTCAGAGCACCATCAAATCTGACTCCACAACATCAAACGTAATTGAACGGTGCAAACATTCAGCACATCACATTCTCACTGCCATCAAAAATAAAAATCAGAGAAAGCTTCAGAGGCAAAAGAAAATCACAGCATGCTAAATCAATTTCTACATCATGATGAGGTCATGAATTTCAGCGTATATGAGATTGTCAGGCGGTGAGGACATTGTGGCGGTGATAAAGAGAGGAGGAATGATGATCATGCGTTTCGACTGGAGGCTGCCGAGACAAGAGAGAGCCCGGCGAGAAAAGGAACCAATGTTACCTTTTTGCCCTCCTCCATGCAGGGCATTGAAAAATCCATCTGCATTGCAGCACATTTGGTCACTTTTGAGCTGCAGTTTTCACTGGAGGAGATGAGCAGAAAACCAGCAATATGACAGTGATGAAAGTGTTTCTTCAAATTAAAAACTTCTTTAAACAAACCTCAGAATTCAGGATTCTTCCCCTTTTCATTTCTTTGTTTTTGTTTGCTTATGTGCCTACAATTTTAACCACTTTAACTAATCAGTACCAAATCATTTTCAGTTTCCTGTTGACTCGCCTAATGCACTTTTCATTTTCATATATGCAGAAAAATGGTGCAACAAAATGAAAGAGGCTTTTTACACATTAAAGATGTCCCGCTTATATATATCTATCAGCCGAGACATCATCTTTTCTTCCATAAAACCTGCAACAGAAATATATAGTTTTATACTCCAGTGTGTGTGTGTGTGTGTGTGTGTGTGTGTGTGTGTGTGTGTGTGTGTGTGTGTGTGTGTGTGTTGTTTTGACATCAGTAAATATGAGGGAGTAAAATGCAAACGAACAGCTGCTTTAATCAAACTCTGAAATAAGCAAACAAGCAAATATTTCAGATGCTGTCACATATTATTGCTACTTAAAATAATCTGAGTCTGAGGTGTGAGTCTCAGAGCAGATGCAGTTCTTGTTACAAGTGAAACTCTTGATTACATGCTCGGTGTTAGTCAGGTTTAATTGCCAGCATGACTTCAGCGCAAAGTTCACTAGCATCTGGCCGAACAGATGCATGTATATAATTGCTTTCCAATTTATTAGCAGCGTAGACAAGACTTAAACATTATGCAGGCACGTTCAGGGGCTGAGATAGAAAGGTTGATTATTGTCAAGACATGTGGGCCTGTGATCTTCTGTAATACAGCATGTCTACTGTGTGAGGCTTTGAGCATTTCTCATAAACAAGATTATTCACACGTCACTGAAAGCAAATCCTGTTGACCACAGTGTAAACGTGCTCTTATGCCATATTCCCGATGAGCAATATTTTCTTTTGTTGTGAGGTTTATCATTTAAGACCCATATGCAATCTGAGCAAGTTTCACTTTGTCAATGATGTTGTTTACACCCTTCATGCTTTTGTCTGGACTAACATAACTAACAAATAGACAGTGTCCTAATTCAGGGGTAGGACCCTTTGAAAGATCTAGCCTTCATAGCCTATGTAGACTTCTCAGGCTGAACTGAAATGAGAAGTCCTGGTCTATTGAGGATCTTCTGTTTGAGTCAAAAGCTGGTCCCGCTCTCATAGTTGCGTCATAAAGCACTGCCTTTTTCATCCTGCAACAGGAAACTAGCTGCCTGACTAGCGGCTATAACTTCACATTACTTAAACATCATTGTAAATTTCCAGTTTCAAAACGTCTGCTTTTATTAACATTTGCATCGCTCATCATTACGTTGAGTTGAAACAAAATACCAATACTTCACATTGTAGTACTCTGCCAATTGAGAGTCAGCGAAGGATGCACCTGGAGCATGAGACACATTTGCTAGCTGCATTTGTGGAAGACTTTGTAAAAGGGAAGCCTTTGACACGCCACTGTGTCGCAATTGGACTTCAAACGCACCTTTCTATGAATGCAGCCCCTAGATAGGGAAACAGCAAGAAACTGTTTTTGATTTTTTCTAATGATGCCTTAAGTGAACATTTTGTGTACTCTGTTTCTCTTGTTATCTTGGATATCAACACTGGATTTTCTACTAGGGATGCCATACAGCAAAGTTTTAGGAGCAGGACCACACCTTAACCACGCCTCTTTCGGCACTTTGATAAATGCAAGCGTATCCCTCTCCACACTTTCGTTCTCAGATTCCTCCCACCAATTTTTTTTCCTATTTCTTCTTCTTCTTCTGGGAGCTACTGAGGATCCCCTAATAAGTTTCTCCAAACCATCAAAAGTGAGTTCAACGTCAAATCCTGAATCACTATTACATTTAAATAAATAAATCATTGTCAAATTACATCCTGAAGATGGAGTGGTCCTTGCCAGTGAATAACAGACAAATGTACCTCTTTATTTCAGGATAACAAAGCTGGTTTTCTCGTGATAATAGGAATTCCATTATCATGAGAAAACCAGCTTGACTAGTTTCGATATAACAAGAAGAATAAGTTGAGATCTCAAGAAAACATCTGAAATACACTCATTAATATAGGAAAACACTATTTTTGTTAAACCAAAAGAGATTTCAAGATAACAACTGGGACAATATTTGTTATCACATGAGAATTGGGTAAATATAATGTATTCATGCATGCCTGCTCAGGGCTTCAGTACTTTTCTCTACAAATTATTTGAATAGATTTTGGTCACCACTGTCCCACAAATAAGACCAGTCCTGTTAAAATGAAGAATAATCCTTAGTTTTATCACAGAGTAGTATTACCAGTTAATAGATCATATACTGTCACGACAGTCAATTATGTTAACCCTCCTGTTATGTTCGTTTCTCTGGAACAGTAATACTGTTCCTGGGTCAATTTGACCCGGGGCATATTCAATTATCCAAAAGTGTCAGAACCCCAAAAAAACCCAATACACATTTTTTCTAATCTATTTTTTAACTCCATTACTAACCATTTAAATCAAGATTTGGTCCATTGGTGTTCTTTAATTCTCACAGATCATAGTTCAATGAGGATAACTCACTCGTTTTTCATTGTAATTAATGTTAAAACTTTTTAAAATATACATTGGAAAGCCCTAAATATAAATACAATAGTTTTTTATGACGTATATATTTTTTAAATTTAATTTTACATTTGGATTTTTTTTTTTTTTAAGGAAGTGATGTTGATAAATTAACACGAGACCACTTCTGTCACATGCTTCCCAGATTTTTATGCTGCATTTAGCAAATATTGCCTAAAATAGACTTTAAAAAGGGTCAATTTGACCCGCAACATAACTGGAGGGTTAAAATTCTGTAATTCAGTATGATGAAGACTGTCTCTCTTTGTAATGTACAGATACTGTAGAAAAAAAGAAAATGTAATTTATTCTAAAAACAATCAACAGCTCTATGAAAGAACTCACAGGGTGCAAATAAATAAATGTCCATCAATAACACACTGTAATATTATCACTCGCATGAACAGATCTTCGAGTTTTAATTAGCATTCAGATCAGAACAGGAAAGATAAGTCACACTAATTTTAATTAATCTATGCAAATGAAATTATGTTTCAAGTTCACAGTTCGTGCTACGTAACAGCAAAACAAAAAATCAAAACAGCAAAATGAAGCTTACTAAGTTGTGTTTTTCAAAGTAACTGTTTCCAAGAAGATCAGCTCTAACTTTGTTGTTGGAGCCGCTTGTGTCTGTTTTAAACCTCACTGACTTTGATATACTCTCATATACATTTTACATTTACAAAGATTACCAGGGAACTGACAAAGCACTGTCAATGTATTTCTGTCATCAGAGCTGAATTTTAATCAGCCACTCAGGGATTTGTCTTCACAGATCAATAAACATCAAACAGACTATCAAGTGACATTGTTTCCTGATTTAGTCATACAGTATGTTCTGTGAAATGTCTCTAATCCACAATAATAATGGCTGACATCTCAAATATGAAAGATTTTTCCATCACCTTGAAACATCTTAAGGGTAGGAGGTTTCTGAAACTGCAAACTTCCTGCTGATATCGCAACAAATGTAGAGATTACAGGCAGAAAAACGTTCTCCTATATCTTTTTGATTGTGAAACATACAATCACACACGGCAGGCTCACCTGAAAGAAAGCATTACATGGTAGCACATTAGTCCTACATTTCCTACCCATGCATTCACACAAATAAGCATCATGGCTGTGGTAACTGTGGGTTTCTTGGTGCAAATCTTTCTGGTCGGCCTCCTGCATCGACCTCAATGACAGCCCTGCATTGTGTGTGCAGGGTGTGTGTGTGTGTGTGTGTGTGTGTGTTTTTCACTCTTACTCTCAACTCTACAGTACTCAGGTTGATGCGACGCTTTGTTGAACAAAGGCAGTCTTTGTATGCTGTGGCAGGTCTGGATGTGGATGTTTTTTTAAAGCAGAGGTCACCTTACTGAGACACAATCTGCAGTCCTTGTTTTTGTATTCTATCGGTGTGTCAGTAACAGCTGAATAATTATGAGGCCTGTCTCTCCCCATATCACTCTGGAACAAACAGTGAGCATCGTTGTTCTATCTTCACGCTGAAGGTGGTGACAACCTCCTCATTTGAAGGAAACTAATAAATACATTTAAAAGTCAGGGCTCTGGGTCTCGTGTTAAACGAGGGCAATCATTTTCTTTTTTAAATGGTCCGGCAAGGCAAGGCAGGAGAGGCTTTATTTTGTGTGGCTGCTCTGTAAGCAGGATATCAATCATTCAGTCAGGTAAGCTCCCCGTCAGCATCTTCACATCGTTCAGACGCATCCGTTTACACTTTTTTTTTGCCTTTTTTAATGTTGAACTGTTAATTCCAATCAGCACATGATTAAAAAAACTGCACAAAATGTGTTCTATTTATTTGACAAGAAAAAACAACAACAGCAGGTTGGTAGATAATGGAATAAACAAGAGACAAATACCAAACCAAGCCAGAAACCTTGGTGTAGTCCTAGACTCAGACCTTAATTTCAGCAGCCACATTAAGACAATTACAAAGTCAGCCTACTATCACCTTAAGAATATATCAAGGATTAAAGGACTTCTGTCTCAGCAGGATGCAGAAAAACTGGTCCATGCATTTATCTTTAGCTGACTATACTACTGTAACAGTGTCTTTACAGGACTCCCTAAAAAGTCCATCAGACGGCTGCAGCTCATACAGAATGCTGCTGCTCGAGTCCTAACAAGGACCAAAAAAGTTGACCACATCTCTCCAGTTCTTAGATCTCTACACTGGCTTCTTGTCTGACAGAGAATATACTTTAAAATCCTGCTGATGGTTTATAAAGCACTGAATGGTTTAGGCCCAAAATACAGTGCTGATCTGCTGTGACTGTATGAACCATCTGGACCTCTGAGGTCATCAGGTACTGGTCTGCGTCAGTTCCGAGAGTCAGAACGAAACATGGTGAAGCAGCGTTTAGTCATGATGCACCACATATCTGGAACAAACTCCCTGAAAGCTGTAGGTCTGCTCCAACTCTCACCTCTTTTAAATCAAAGACTAAGACCTTTTTATTTACCACTGCCTTCCTAGCTTAGCTTATTTTAACTCGCTTTAAATGCAAATTTTAATCTAATTTTTAATATACTCTAATTTTCCTTTTCTTTTCTATGTGTTATTATATTTGTCTTTTTAATTGTGCTCTTTTGTGCTTGTCTGAATGTTACCAATGCTTTTAATGTTTTAATGTAAAGCACATTGAGTTGCCCTCGTGTATGAAATGCGCTATACAAATAAAGCTGCCTTGCCTTGCCAAACTCAATCATTTTAATATGGGTATCAAATCATCATAATTCTTAAAGCTAACCTTCAAGATAATGACAACAAAGCCTACGTAGCTAAATGACCGAGTGGCCACAAACTGCAGGTAAACACTTGTTTAACTGCTAAATAACTGTTACAGAACAACTCAAAGCCGTCTGAAAACCTTGTTTTTGCAAACATCCTGTTGTCAAAGAGCTTATCTGACAGTGTCATCACAGTTTGATGTGGTTACAATAGCAAAATAACACACTAGTGACCGCACTCATCAGTGTGTCAGAGTGGTCAGACATGAAATACACTTAAAACTTTCAAGCAGAGGAGCTGACAACATTTCTCCTGCTTGGTATCACTTTTATCTGACTAACTATGCTTCTCCAACAGTGCTGCAACCATGTTCAGCATCAAACAAAGCTCTCTGTTCTCCCTTTCTGTTTTTAGTTAGATGCCAACTGAAGCACAGTCATATTTTCACAAAAGGAGTCAATCTGAACCTTTTCTAAAATGATATTACTGTAACATTTAAAATCATTAAGCAATTTTATAGATTCATTCATCCACTAAAATGGGTGTCTTGTGAGACATCCTTTCTAAAATGTGGCTCAGAAAATGGGATACAAAGACCTTGAGGCAGACATAGATCAATATAATAGTTACCATTTGGATCCACATGCTCTTCAGGCCAGGTGTGATATGAAGGACGATATGTCTCTTGCAGAATGCACGCTTCAGGTGATACATGTGTGAATTAGTCAAGTGTATGTCCATGTCATGTCCATTATAATTCACACGAAGTTACATGGACTACAACTCCTAGCATACCCTTGTCTTATTGGACTAAACCTTGTTGTATACTGAGCTGTTTAGTCCAATAAGACACTGGTATGTCAGGAGTTGTAGTCCATGTGACATAGCCTGAATTTGAATGGACATGACATGGGCATACACATGACAAATCCATGCATGTGTCACCTGAAGCGTGCATTCTGCAGGAGACATATCTTCCTTCATAGCTAATGCTGAATTTCATGTTATTCCCTTGTTTAAGAACAAGATATCAGCACATTAGTAAATACAAAAAACAATGAGCACAATTTATTATGTTGCCCCTCATGATTTAGATTATATTAAGTAACAATACATCAGGGGTTGGGTTAGACTTCCTTGCTCAATGATTGTGGTAATTTTGACGCATTCACACAAAACATTGCCCCTCAGTATTGTAATAAAGAAATATGACAGATAGCCTTCAGAAATTGTTTTTAAAAAAACGAGTCAAAGATGGAACATATTCACCGTGACCCCTGGGATACACAGAGAAAAGATGTATGTTTTCTAACTCCATGTACAGATCTGTCTTTCCCTTTTTTAGTATTTCATCTTTATCAAAAGTTTTCAGAGTACCGCAGCTCACTTGTGTGCCCGCAGCAAGGTCAAATGCCACAGTGGGTCTGACTCATTTTTCCCTGAAAAAGTACGAATGAATTATTATTATCCATCATGTTTACAGTTTACAGATACAAACCAGTGACAGCTGGTCCTAGCAGGGAAAGAAAGCAGAGAAAATCTTTACTGATCACATCCTCAGCATCTTCAGGGAATAAAAAGATCATTTCTCACCTTGTTTGACTATCCTGCAGTACAAGACACGTACACACAAACAGTGTCTCAGTTTGTGTGTGATAGAGACAACTGACAAATGGGCTCTTCATTTCATGTTGCCAGGTTGGTTTTCAAATCACTGTCCTCTTTTTTTCACGACTATTTTACCCATAAGGCTTAAGTTGGCTGAAATACTGGCTATGTTTAGCAGCACATAAAATGCCACAGATGCTGTTACTTATACTCCTCCACAGCCTCTTTACAAGCTAACTTTAATTGTTGGCATGCATTTGTCTTAATTGTTCTGTTGTAGAAACTGCACTCTTTGTGAAAAAAAAAAGGGTCGGAATACACACGAGGAATACATTTGTCCAGTCCTTTAAAAAAAAAGAGAGGGTGAGGAAAGTGGGGAGAGAAAGTGGGAGGGGGATCTGCATATGATCATGAGCATAATGCTGTTTTTGGCTGCAAGCTGCTGTTGCCTGTCTGTCAGACGACTGGCTCAATAACATCTCAGAGGAGTGTAGTTAATATTCCACAGCAGTGCCAGCTTTAATAGCTCCGACATTTGTTAAACAATACCATCAGACAGGGAAATGCAGTTTGGATCACACTTTGTCTTTGAGCACTGAAACACTGTTAATTGTTCTCTGAGTAATTTGGTTGGTATTAAGGAATTATTAAATGACTTTGTGTAATAGAGTTACTGTATTTTCTAGCCAATGACTCTGTTTAAGGTGCCTAAGATTTCAAAAACCCAGCTATGTCATGTGAATTCTGAAGTCATAGTTTCTTTATGTCGTTGTTAAGAGCTTAGAAAATGTACCTGAAGAAATATATTATACATGGTGGCACATTGAATCCATATTTGATTAGTAAGAGCGAAAATAGTATATATGTCTTGGGAATATCCTGTGTAAGTGTGTGTGTGAATTTTGACTGACATCATGTGTAGCAGCCCCAAGGTTGAGAGTGCCAAACTCTTGGGTGATCAAGATGTATTAATGTGCCAGTTTTTGGAGGGGTGTTTGGGGGTACAACAGCACCAAGCTTCAAATAAAATGCAGATCAATGCCTTTGCAGCATGATTTGTTTAAAAAAAACATCTTGGAGTTAACATCCTCCTCATGTCACACTACACAAAGCTAATTATCATTTCTGAAATGCTGGACCGGTCTCATTATGAACATCTGTCCCTTGTTGCCTGTTTGCAAGGTAATCAAGCCAATAATATCTGCTTGTCCATCTGTGTAATGTTTCTGGAAAATATATTAAAAAAAACATAACTATACTGGATAATAATTTGACTAAAGCCTCAGAAATGAGCTTCTCAAACATTATTTTAACAAAAAATTGTATTAATTAGCTTCAACTGATGTGTCACAAGGGTATAACTATTCCATGCCCACTGCACTTGTTTCTATTAGAGAGTATTTGGTGTTCAGCTTATGTTATCATAAGTAGTAAGAGGTTGAGCCACAAGCAAATATCTACTCCTTTAATAAATAAGAGTCAGATGCTAATGCATTGACTTCAAGTCTGTAGCAAATTTCAGTCTCAAATGTTTGCCACATTGAGCACATCTCAAAGGCCAAGGTTGAAAATTCAATGCTTCATGCAGTTTGAGTGGAAACCTAAGTATTTGCCATTTAGACAAACAACTAGGGTTCACAGGCTTCACCAAATAATCAGATGCACTGGGAAAAACATGGAAGACAGTTTATGTCACACAACATGTCTTCTATAGGGTGTTTTTTTTTTCAAACACATTTTCAAAATGATTTTGAATCATAGATTTATGTTATTTATGTTTTTGAAAGACTTCTCTCCACGGTGTTGGATTTCTGTTACTTGTTTGTTAGCTTGTTACATTTCAGCAGTATAATGATTCAAATGTATTTGACTGCCTCTGGCATTCTCTACTGCTTTACATTTTGCTCATCCGTAAATATGATAAACCATTTAACAGAATGATTATTTCATGCAAAATAGTTGCCAGAACAAACATGTGCTTTCATCTGCTACTTAGCAGACTGCTGAGGCACTTTGCTTAACAAATTAGGGGAACACTACACCCATATTTCAGTATTGCCTTTTTTTTTTTTTTTACAATGACCCAGTTTTTTTACTTCCCTAAACTCAGCAGATGGAGCAAGCCTCAACAACAATTAATTAATAGGAATTAGTATCATTAATTAGAACCAAAATGTCTAGGAACTCATTAGAGCTGTATGGATAATGATTCCACTGAGAGTCAACCAATTGAACCTTTAATGATAAACAGAGGTTTACTCTGAGAGAATGAAGGAAACGCTCTCTTTGACTTAATTGAACAAGCAGAAACATCCCATAATTAGTAAAGTGCCTTTTATCAGTTGGGTCTGTTCAGTTATGAACTTCATAATTCACATAAATGTGCGTGTGACAGATGATGGCATCAGCTGTGCCAGACTGGTTGGTGCCCCCTCTAATTACATTTTACCACCAGATGTACCCTGTCATCAGAGGCCACACTTACAGTAAGATGTGTGGTTATAAATTTATATTTTATGCATACAAGTTCATGACTGTGGTCAAATGAATACATTAAGGAACGTCAGATGTTTTTCTCTGTTTAAAAAGGGGGATTACTTGATCTTTAGTGAACTGGAAGCAGGACGGTGAAGGAATTTTAATGAAATGTAAAAAATAAAGAGGGATGTGACAGACTGTGTTCCAGTTTTTAAAAAGGTTTTAAATTGTTTGGTACTGGCCTTACCATCCCTCCTGTCGATTGGATGTCACTGGTAAAGCTAATTGAGTTAAAGTTGTATTTTGGAGCAGGAGTGTGTTCAAAGAGTTCTTGTGCTGTGGGTCCAATACGTTGTTTTGCCAGTTATGGGTGGGACATCTGCACTGGAGGAGACTGAGCACAGTGCTGATTTAGGTTTAACCATCTTAGTCCAATAATTAAATTATCTCTTTTTGACTAACACATTTAGTAAATCTCATCAAGAATATCAGCATGTAATGTTAGCCAAAGTAGTGGTAAGTGGATTGTTGGCTCTGAGGATGGATGGATGGAAGGACGTTCCACATCTTTGATCCTGACTGATACATCTTCTTAACTATTTGCAAGATTGTCATAAATCCTAATGAATGAACATTTGGAACATTAGGATTACTAGGTTTCATATACCTGGTCAAAATTCTGCCTGTGAGGTACACATTTGATGTCTCAGCATCTATGAGGTGGATTGAGGCACCTCTTTCTAGGACAGCCATTGTTCCAAGAGGATTGACACTGATGACCGCTTGTTTCCCAAGAGGTTGACATTTTTTTATTTTTTTTTATTTTACCAGGAGTATTCCTACAGAGATATAAAATCTTGTCTACAAGGGGGTCCTGGCCAAGACAGCAGCATATAAACTTTTACACAAAGATCAAGATGAACAACAGACAACTATAGGTCACAATTACATCAATGATTAATCACTGAATAGACATTTGAAGTTTGGGATGAAATGCCTCCACAAATAATAAATAAATTGTCAAGAAATTTTGTACTGGTTTTCACGTCCCCATCACCTTTTTGTTTCGTAAAATCATCTGATATCAATATGTCCAACACTGAGGTTAAGGGACAAAAACTACAAAACCTATGGAATTCCTAAGGGATGGGTGGTTATGCAAAGCAGTGGAGCGAAGTGAAGAGGTCTCTTTCACCCTGCACACTATCCTGCTTATTAGCTACCAACTAAAGACATAAGCTGACACAAAATATTGATTTGGAAATGATTTATTTATACAGCTAAATATAATGTCCCCTCTGATCCCATGGTTGGTAACACTTCCAGAGTATTTTGTTATTCTTATTAACCTCTTTGCAGGAACAAAAACATCAAACTGAAAATTTGAATTCTCATTAAAGTCAAAACAGCCTACTTATTTGATATGATTCACATTAACATTTTCACGGTAGTGTCAGACGAGGTGGATGGGACTTCTGTAGGAATACTAATGTTCACATTTCTGTTCTGATTCAGCTCCCTTCTCTGAGCTTTGCAGTTGACGCCTTTAAACATGAGTGAGTAATATATTACAACTTTTAACATTTTGCTAAAATCAATACAGCTTATGGTTAAAGTTACTTTATATCGATCATCTACTTAGAGATACACTCACCAGCTCTGCTGTTGTTTCCTGGACTGCAGGGCAGGATCTTGCTCCACTTGTCCCAATCAGACATGGTCTAGGCTCAGTCACTGCTCAGGTTGCTCTCATATCTGTATCATTAATTCATATACTCTCCATCTTGAGACTGAAATTAAGATCTTTTGCTAAAATATTTACCAATTTAGAATGCTAACAGAAACCAACATTTTGCCACAGTGTCAACAGGCAGTGTTGTAATGTGTCAGACTTCTTTAGGATTGTTTTGATATGATCAAGTTGTTGATGTAGCTTTAGCTATTGCAAATCAATTACTTTTGTAATGAGATGTTGACCAGAGTCAAGTATTTAACATAGAAGGGTCATAACTGTTAATAGTGTTCAGTGCTAAAGAGTAAATGTTAGCAAAGAAACACACTATACTTGAGTTATTAACATGGTTAACATTTCCCATGTAAAACATTTAGTGGGTTGTTTGTTGTTCCTTTTGTTGTTGTTCTGTTTAGGTGATCTACTTTGTAACTGTTGTGTACAAGGGGATTACCTTGTTGTATGTCACATTGGTGTAACACACTTGAAAAATAAAGTTATAAAAAAAAAACATTAGTGTGTTAGCATACTGGCATTAGCAATTGGCTAAAGGCTCAGCCTCTCCAAAGTACAGCTTCACTGAGCCACTTGGCTTTGTTAAAAAAAAAAAAAAAAGAACATGATGCTTAGCATAATGTACTGAAGTGTAAAAGTGAAAGTCAATTTGCTTGCCTTGAGAGCATGGTCATCAGAAGACTGTTACTGTTACAGTTTTGACCTGAGAGAAGCTGTGAAGGAAAACCCTCTGTGGCCTTAGGAGTTCATGAAGAACTCCACTTTTTCAATTTGAATGTTTGACAAAACCTGTCTCCTCCGTTCTGCATCTTTTGTCATGGGAAGCAGCCCTTCCTGTACAGTATCAGGTCAAAGCACGAGGACAGAAAGAGTTTAAAACACATGCAGGATCAGGTTGCATTGTCATCACCCTTTTTTTTCAGTTTTGACTGGGAAGAGATAGATAATGGTTAAAAAAAATATATGCATACGGTGTATGACATGGTATAGCAAAGAGGGAAATGAGCGCAGAAAAAGGGGAACAAAGCTTTCGTGTCCATTGTATTTATCTGACTGAATGGTCTTTGGGAATTTTATTTGCTGAAACATTATGTTAAAACAATGAATAGGAATGATGATCACATGAGTTTTTCAGTAGCTTACTTCTACTTCTACTTCTACTTTTATTTTCAGTTGTAGTTTTGTTAACCTCAATAGAAAGTGGACTGGTGAGCAATTGCAATATTGACCCTATTTTGTATTATCTATTTCATCTATCCCTCCATGCTTTACAAAATGTCAAACTATTTCTATGCTAGTTGTTATTGGAAGTTAAAATACATATGATTTATAGCAAGCAAGAAGGAACAACAGTAATAAATGGAGGAATTTAGTCCAGCAACACATGGACATGTTTTGCTTGTTCTCTCATTCTTCACCACTTATCACTGGTAGGTGAGAAATATTACAAAATACATAGCAGTCTGTCCAGTCTCAGTATGCTCACATTGAGTACTGTGTTGTTGATGATTTCTGTTATTATCCTGATATTACAAATAATAATGTGTACGTTGAAGCATAAAAAAAAAGCGCATTGTGACAAGCCTGAGTCTGTTTTGTTAAAGGCTGAGATATTACTGTATCAAAGATTACATTTAAAACAATCTGCCGATTGGAAAGGGACCACTAATAATTGAATGAAAATGTATCAAATTCACTGTCAGTCTATTGAATTCCTTTTAAAATGTATGGTGACAAATAACCCAAGAGACAATTTTCTTCTGAAGAAATAGGTCACAGATTCAATTACAGCCACTGAAGCATGGACTCAATCTATCATGCCAAATTAAGTCCATTTTAGCAACCTACTTTTCACTGAGAATTTTATAGACACATTCAGTCAAGTGGAGAGATTCAGCTCAACAAAAAAAATTATATCAGCTCCTCTTTCTTTTTCCAATTTATAGTACTTTTAAACAGTATAAACATTGGAAAATCATTTTCTCCCCACAGAAAGCAGTTAACTCTGGGAGCTGAGTTTATCTGCCTGGAGAAGGGAGCGCTTTGCTTTTTCTGATGCTTGTTAGAAGTTAAAAAATAGAAGAGATTGGCACTCACAAAAAAAGTCTGGAAAGTTTCAACTGCAGTGGAAAAAAAATCCATCATGTTTCCAATCAGCACTTAAGCACTAACATGCTACGAGTGTTTGGTTTGAGTGTTGCAGATTTGAATATCTGTTATTTGTATCACATCTATCATAGTAGATCTTGACTGTTTACATTGCCATAATGATAAACCATACAATCACTACTATACAAGCTTCTGCATCCAAGTAGAGCTTTACCCTTTCTCACCAGTAACATGTTATTTTAAACTACTACTAAACCCTAAAGAAGTGCAGTGGTGCATAAACAGCCAATAATTACTTTATAATTGATTTTGACTCAGTACTTTAAGTGTTGTAATATGTATAAACATGTATTATTAAAAGTTACAAAGTTTCAAATTCTAAACTGTTGGCATTGAGTTTACAACATGTTTCTGCGGGCCAGGAAAAGTTGGATTAGAGCTTCAGTTTCAACCCCTCGCCACCAGGAGGAGCTCCAAAAGAAAAGGTGCTGGTGTTTTATTTTTTAAGTACATCTTAAAGGTTTGCTTTTTGTTGAAATTTAACCAAGCGGCAACCTCCGGTCTCAAAATATGAAGCCCATGCGGAAGTGAACTGCAATTCATCGAGAATACGCTTGAAGCTGGCTGCAGAAACACCGGAAACCACATAGACACCAATTCAAAAAAGACGATATTTGCAGCAATATTAAACATGTTTACAGCCTGGATCCAATAACAGCTTGGCTTCAGAAGATATTAAGATTACGAGTTTTTGCCCAAATAAGGACATGACTGACTTGATTTCCGGACAGGAACACAAAGGTGTTGGCTATGAGGCTCAAACTCTGCCTCTTTACGTCACACTATGCCTGGTTGAGTTTCACATTTCCAATATGGCTGCGGCCCGCGATTGGCTTCAAAACAGCGCTCAGGAACAGTCTATGAATTGAACATGTAATTTCCATCCTCATTTGTCTACTGATGCAGCTTTAATCATCTTTGAAGGCAATGATAACGATACAAACACTATAACAGTCAAAATAGGACCTACAGACAAAAAATAACAATGAAAACAACAACCACAACTTAAAACAGTCACAGAAATAACGACAATAGAACAACTTCAACAACATCAAAAAAGAACGACAATAAAAATAAAAACAATAATGACAAAATACATACAACAATAGAATAAAAGTAACATTGATAACCACAACAATAATGATTACAACAATATTTACTGACAACAATGGGGGAAAAAAAAGACAACAACCATGAAGACAATGATAACAAAAAAAAACACATAAACTACAAAAACAATACACAATATTACAAATACATAAACAACTATATCAAATCCTTAATAACAACCAAAAAACAATCATAACTACAACTGTAACATCAATAATGTACAAAAATAAAGAGAACAACCATGATCACAACCATTCCAACTTGAATAACTACGACCATAAACAACAAATGTGTGAAAACTTATGACGACAAATGACATCTATAAGGAAAATAACTGAAACAACAATTAAGACAACAACCATAACAAAAATAATGACCATTACACCAAGAAAATCAACAACAATGATCACTTCATCAATAACAACAATATTTACCAAATCAAAACTAAAATCGCAACATTTATAGCAATAACCACAACAATACCAACAATGTATCCAACTCATGATTACTTTATGTTTGAAACTAAACTCAAAGTGCTACAGAGATAAAACCTGAGCACCTCAGTGCTTAATTTATTTGTCATGTTATAAAAAGCAGGGCCTGATCGTGGAGCAGCAGCATTCAATCAATGGCAAGCTACAGAAGCATTGTTACTCGACAAATTTTAATATTGATTCAAGGTTTTCTTTTACAGGGATTTTCATTGATGAAAGGACGAAAGATTTTTTTCCAGATATGTTGACTTATGACTGAGAGCAGAAAGCCAATGTTTGAACTGAGACAACTGAATTAGTTTCTCCCAGTTTGTTTGTAAGTCTACCACTCTTAACCCATCATTACAATAAGAGCTAAGCTGCTTATCAGCCTCATGTACTCTTGGAAAAGTCTCATTTAACTCTTTTTTTTCCATTCTATCCATCATCAATGTCTAGTTTTGTTAGTCCGTGTGTTATGTCCTTAATCTATACAACTAGCACAATGCTGTGAAGAGTAAATACACCTTCTGATGTTGTGTGTGACCGTGGAACAAGTGTGTGGCCCAAACACTCCATAGGCCAAAATAAATGGATGAATAGTTTTTTCATGTATCTTCCCTGTAGGGATCCGACTGAAAAGCCTTTTAGAAATACTTTTAAGGAAAAGATCAAATGTTGTGTAAATGTGACTCTGACTCAAAAAGCTATTTCACAGAGGCAAGCAGAGTTGGATGACACAGAGACAAGTGATTCATCCACAATTGACTCTCACCTCGAATCAAAGCCTTTTTTATTCTAGTGATGTTCAGCAGAGGGAAATGTGCTCTTTTGTCATCATTTTGTCATCTAGTAAAGGTACACCAAGTTTTCTTATTTCCTCTGTATATTACATACAAAGGATGGCTGTCATGGGAGTGACCATCACTGACCAAGAGGAGCTTTTTTTCTTACATTTTATCTGACCCAAGTTGCTGTTATGTTCATGTGCAGAATGATACAGAACACTTTGGTGGGAATACTTTTCTCTGCCTTGCATTTCGCTCCCTTTCTCTGCCCTGTTTGATCTCCAGCTTGTACTATACTGTGCTGGATATTCTCCTCTGAAGAAAGCTCCATAAAGGGGGCTTTAATAATTCATGACACCAGATTTAGATTTGTGCCTCTCTGCTCTGAAACTGAAAATTCTCCACTATGTTACTTTACAGAAGAGCAGAGGATCAGCTTTTTTTCTTTAAGTTAGAAGTACGGTCCAACAACTTTTAACCAAGCATGATATAATGTACTTTAAAGTCTGCTGTATTGAAAATGCTATGGAGAATCACTGAAGGATCGGCAGAATAATTGCAAAGAACTGTTTTCTCTTTACATCCATTGAGAGAGTTCAAACAATACATTCAGACTGTTATCTTCAGCATGTTTGATACAGTACTTCATGCCTCAGCGTCAGTGCTTAACAGGCATAAAAAAGGATGTTATCAGCAGACCAAAGAATCATCATCCATCATCCATCATTCAGGAGTCAGCTAAATACTTCATGCTGTATTATTTTGTGCTCTTGCTTTTCCAACAAACACAGTTTTGTTATTTGTTTGTCCACTCGATGATGTAACATTAATCAAATTACAACATTGCATGTAATTAATGCTCACTACTAGTCCTTAAGCGGGCATGGTTTATGTATCTGGCCTAGTTGCATTCTAATGAAATAAACATGATTGAGAAATATGCACCAGTCACTTTGCTGTTTCTAGTGCTAATGCAATGTAAATGGAGCAATATAATCTGCAGTGAGTAATGTTTGTTTACGTATGCATCATGCATTCAGTGTTTGCTTTCCCTTGCATGCAAAGTGTTACCTAGGTAATTGATTTTGCGAGGTTCATTAGGCACAATTTGTATATCAGATGGGCTGGAAAAGAGAGTTGTTGATTAGTTGGATTTTGCTTTCGGAAATTGCTTTTTGCACATTCTTATCTCAGTTGCAAACCCAAATGGCAGCATGCCTTAGTAGTGTTGTTGTGTTAGTGAAGTAACACTGGTGAATCTCAACAACTTGTTTTGTATTCAAGCATGGTTTAGTGTTTTTTTTTGTTGTTGTTGTTGTGTGTGTGAGGTCATACACAAAGGAGATAATGCTTTGGTTTGTCAAAGATGAAACATATCCTGGTTTGTATAAACACACACACATACACATTGCTGTAGCACGCACAAGTATTTGCATTGACATTTTTTTCCATCTGTATTGTTTTTCATGGATCCAACTACAAATGCTGAATATTTAACCTCCAAATGCCACCCACTCGCTTGTTATTCCTGTTTATGTTCAAACTTCAGCCTCCATGTTTCCATTGTTTTCATTGTAATGAAAAAAATCAGAAACGCTTCCTATGCATTGACAGAAAATGCAATAACAAATGTAATACAAGAACAGTTATCTGACCCTGGACATCAGAGTGACCACTCAGGTCAGTGACCACCCAGTGATGGGGTCAGTGTAGCAGTTCTCTGATGGTTTCTCTAGGGACGGAGGCTGAAATATGGAAGGCAGGTCCAAAAAGACGGGTTCTGCTGAAGATGTTTTGGGGGAGGAGTGGTGGTTCTTTTGTTCCTTTTTTTACGTAACCAAAGCAATTTACAAATGAAGTGTGAATGCATCATCCTCTTCCATTTTACATTTGCATCCACTTTATCAAGTATTCTCTTTCATTGAATTGCAGATAGATAGGTATCATAATCCAACCTTGACAAGAAGACATCCTTTCCAGTAATCACAGTAATATCTCGCTCTTGATGATTCCTTGAAAAAGAAGAACTTATCTTTCAGAAATGACACACGATCTATCATGACTCATCCATGTGTGATTCACCTGTAAAATATAACTAAATGGATTTGTTCTCAATCATTAATGATTCTGTGGACTATTTCAAGGTAAAGTTTCAACTCTGGCTTTTAATGGAAACCAATTTGACCAAATATTTCACAGTTTGAAGAGCCCTTTTATCCTCTCTGTGGTCCTTTGCTGGTGTTTGCAAACCCATTAGTGCTTCCGCACGAAACATGGTGGTTTAATCATACTGTACTCAAACAGACAGAAATAAATCAACTAGACTGGAGGTGAATTGTTTAACCTGGTTATTTTTTAGGACATTGGCCCCCTAAGCTTCATTCATACCCAAAGCTGTGGGTCTAAAAGCTTCAGTTTCCACTTTAGCTCAAAGCAGAGAGTCCTTTTTTTGTGAGAACTGTGTTTCTCAGTTCCATTCTGGGTATCTTAATGATCTATCTCTGTGCTGTTTTAGTACTTGCAAGCTCAATTTGCTGGCTCATGAGCCAGCTCGCCAGCATAATGTTCTTTCTCCTCTGCTTATTAATAATAACCCAGACTTTCTGTCCCTTTGAGCCACTGCTCATGATGCTTTACTTTGTACAGAATGACAGACTCCTGGTCTGAATCTTGGCTGTTTTTAATGTAATGCTAGGTGGAACATTTTGAATGAGAACAGGACGACTGGCTTTGATGACAAGAAGACAATAGGGTACCCTTAATTGCAAAGATATGACTTGTCTATCAGTTGGACATGAGAAATAGACGCTGCAGTAATCACAGTGTTGTGTTTTACAATCTGATCTGAAATTTAAACTGCCTTCCTGTTTATCTTACTCTTCCAAATGTTTTGATTTACTTTATATCTTATTCTCTTCACTTCTGTTTCCTTCTCAACCCCTGGTTTATGTGTTTGTTCATAACTTGACTGCAATAAAGTTGCTTTGACAATGTTTTTTTCCTTTATATCAATGCTACTAGTAATTGAACATATCCACAGTATCAACAAATGAGTGAAAAGAACACACTTGAGAACAGAAGGAAGTATAAAGCGGTCTCAATACCTTTTGACCATTTGATGTTTCTTTTCATCCTGTAAAGTGTTGCTCTTCGGCTCTCAGATAGTGCTTTCTATTGAGATGTGCTACTGAGTGACTCTGTGCATGTGTAGACCACTGGGAGGATATCACTCTATCAAGATATGCTTCTACTGAAATCTTAGTTAAAGATTGTGTAATAGAATATCAAAATATGCTCCCCTTACTCTGACAAGGGGGAAGTGGTGCAATATAAATGTATTCTGTACTTGGAGCATTATTGTACAGGACAGAGGATATTAGTCTATTGAAAAACATCTCTCTGGAAATCTTTATTAAGGTTTTATGTTCGAGTACAAAACATACTCAACTTATTATTACAGTATTTTCACTGCTTGTGGTCTGAAAAATTCATAAATAGCACAAACTAAGAGTTTCTGTTATCAATTCATGTTACAGTGGCTTTTTTGGGTCAAGCAGCACAACTAGACAGAACATCAGCTGCATATCATAAATGTCATCACCCCCAGTGCTTGTGCACTGTGAATTTTCCCGAAGATTTCATGCTGTGTTTTGACACAAGCTCACCCACACTTTACATTGAAATTATACTAGAACAATAAAAATATGTGATGAAGCCAAGAGAAAAAAATGTCTGTTTGCGTTCACACATGCAGTCCGCCGGGGTAATTTCAAGAAGTTTTAAGTGTGAATAGGGCTTTTTTTTCTTTTCAGTGATTTTTATGCTTTAAAATAAGTTATAGGATGACATGCTTCTCTGAAACTGAGACCATTTTTCAAAACTCTTACAGAAATACTGCAGTCATCCAAAAACAATTGAGGTAATAGAAAAATCTAATGTCATCAGGTGAAAGAAAAGCTGATGCTGTTGCACTTATGATTTTTCTACAAAACTTTCTTTCTCTAACACTCTGAATGAGGAGTTTGTTTTCTATGCAATATAAAAGAAATTTAAAAAATGCACATTGTAACTCTGTGTGGATAGTTGGCATGTGTAATCCAGGTTACATTGTCCTAAAAGAGATGAATAGCAGCAGTGAGTTCAACATATCACAACCCTGTTTTCTTGTGACTGGCTGATGAATTCATCACCCACAGCCAACCTGATTAGAACACCACATGAAATATGTAACTTGACTTAATTTTCCTCTGAGCTATTTTTGTCAGATCCTCTTGTCCACTTTGCAGTGCAGGTTAATTGTCTCCTCATTTCAGACCCTGCATGTGATGCAACTTAAAAGGGACATGATTACAAATTCAAATACTAATTTCCTCTGAGGCTCGAGAGGTGAAAATGCATGAAACACACGTGCTGGTTGTGACTATTTATATGCAAGGTTATTAGAATAGGGAAACAAATTAACCAGACATCACTCTGGATTATGTTAACATGACAAACTGCACTGATGGGGCTTCTCACTGCGTCCACATACTTCTGTGAGAGCCAGCACAGCAGAGTGGAAGTGTTTTAATACTGTGAGATAAGTACAGTACACTGAGGTCATACCCCAAAGCTACACGAGCTGACCCTTGAATCCATGGTCACTGTGCTAATCCATTAGAGGGATCAGGGACACACACTACACAGCAGATAGCACCAAGTTAGAAAACAGTGCAACAAAAATAATTGTCTTCCTTTTGCTTGCAACATGTGCAAAGATTCACACTACCCCTGTGGCATCCTCCTCTCAATGTCTGTTAGCTAATGCAAGCTAACGATTTCACAGCTGATCTCTGCAGCTCTGATAGCACGGCAGTAATTGGAGGGATGTTCTGCAGTGTAAGGGTGTGATTTGCTGCTGATGGGTGCTGTATGCTAGCTTAAATTGTTAGCAACTTTCATTGGCCATGTACCAGAGAGCATCCTATTTGTCTTATTTGTAGGTATTATACAGAATGAATGGGGTGTCTGTGGGAGAGTGATTGATTTGCTGAAATTAACTGACAAATTGGGATCATTTTTCAGGAATTTCATGAATGGATGTGGGTGATGTTGACGTGTTGCTATCAGGTGATCTTGCATGATGACCCTGTATTACTGTCAATTTCTTATTTAGCTATCTGCCTCAATAACAATCAAGCAACGCGGTCTACACTTCAGCTCATTTGGAGTGGAATAAAAACGTTTTTCCTTTTGTTTTTTTGTCCATTTCTAGCTTTGACATAACACCTATAGCTTTATCTTGATTACTACAAACTGTGAACACTTTTAAAGATATTTCTCTCACCATCACAGCCTATTGTTATAGTTCACATCTGTGATACTGGATGCACATCGTATAGCTTTTCTTGATTATCCCCTCTAACCTTTTGAATGCAAAGTACCCATGAATACATGCACGCATTTATGCTTGAGTGCCTAATAGAATTGTAAATATAATATATTCATTTTAATATAATAGATGAATTAAACCACTGTGACTCCTACTGGGAACGTTACACACAACATACACACAACACATTTGCTGTGCATACTTAATTTCTCTTTTCTTGTTTATTCCTGTTTTTATTTGGAAATGATAAGAAAATATAGCTCACTTTTATCATTATATATACGGTATAATTTTTCAGAGTTCCATATGCATATAAGTTCATATGCACACAGAAAATAGTTAGTTCACTACATCTTGAAACAAGTCTTAGTCTTCCATCATAATTTCCCGGTGAATTGATCCATTTTTTACACACATACTATACACCCATCTAAATGTATCACTTCTTTAAGTACTCAACATATATACCAATACAGGCTTCAACTTTTACTGGTAACTTTTTAACAATAGTTTTCTTGCATCTGCCCTCATACAGATAGTCAAGGATGAAACTGCAACATATAACATATTTACATACACATTTTTTATGTGTGTATTTTGCAAGATGAATCTTTTGCTAAATAATTGTTTAGTTTTATGCAAAAGAGAGAAATGTTTCATTTCTTTGATGCTTTTTTTTTTTGTACTTGTACTTGTTATACTATTTATACATTGATAAAAAAAATCAAAGCCCGTGTGAGGAGTGAGTCTGGTTTTTAAACAGACAGTTTCAAACAGTTATTCTTCTTAAATGACAGAAAGAAGCAAACAATCCATCACCAACAAGACCGACAATTTCTGTTTTGTATTTTTTAATGCTGAAGCTCGTGCAGGGGAATAGGTGTCAGACCAGATGATTGACAGCACACTTAAGAAAAAGCCTTTGTTTACTTTTGCCGCAGCAAATTCACAGTAAATAATGATTCCTAAAAGTCAGCAGGATGCGATTTTTTTTGTCAGAAAATACAACTTACACATGCACTGGACAATATCAGCAAAAGAGATAAGAAGTATCACTTTGTCCACAGGGGGCGCCAAAGTCAACACCATCAGAAAGTTCCTCACTTGAGCTTTAGGGTAGAATATCTAACATTACAATATAACAGATCTGCTTTACTGAAGGAAAAGTCCATACAGCTTTCTAAGTTGTAATTGATGTAGTGACTTCACTTTTCTGCATTACGGCTTAGCTATCCTCAGCTGAGTAGCTTGTTTGCTTATTTTAGGGACAAGGGTCAATACTAGAACATTTGCTAGTTTAACAATATGACATCTGGTATGACTTCACTGTATCAAATAGATATTAGATACAGCATACAGCACTGGTTCTCAACTGGTCTAGCCTCAGGACCTACGACCATGATGACAATCATGACCCAATTTTCTGAAAGTTTGTGTTTAATGGCAGCTGACAACCAGTGTTACGATGAATTACCCCCACCTATGTCGGAGAGTGAATGTACTGCCCTACAACTGCTATTGCACTGCATCAAATGAAACATATAATCTTAAAACCCACCAGTTGAGAACCAATGCTATACAGTATAGAGATGATAAATAAAGTAACATGGATACAGATATTCAGTAAACTCAAGACCCAGACACAGGAGAGAAGCATGAAGGGTCAAGGTAAATAATGTCTTATTTGCCATAATAAAAAGGCCATTAAGAAAAAATGATGTAACA